>NC_061098.1:55791900-55794400 GCF_015104395.2 Macrobrachium nipponense | reverse complement strand
TTTGTAACTTGAAGTGGGAATGAAATGTAAACACATGCCAGCAGGCGATGAAGGCCAGCCCTAACCAGATGGTCAAGGTTATGTGGCTATGATTTTTTGCATTGTTAGTGGGTCAGCGGCCGGGTACCTCGCTTTATCAAGTTATATAAAGGTATTCTTCAAAGAGCTTACGATTAAGAGGTAAAAAAAAAACGGAGAGAAAAAAAAGCTTGTGAGGTCAGGCTTCAACGTAGGGCCAAAGTGATCCAATTTGGGTTAAATTTAAAAGTCGTATAGCAACATATGTGATATCATATTTTTGGAGGATAAAACTTAGCTTTTAGCAAGAGATAAATAAAATCAGTCATATAAGGGGACCCTTCCGTATACCAAGGAAATAAGCTAAATAGAAAATCCAAGAGCTTTGTTCAGTAGTTCAGCCAAAAGGGGGATAAGATAAAGGTCAACAAATTTTGAGTGAGGGCTGATAACCAACGTAACCTTGAATTCGATGTATCCTGTCAGGGAAGCTGGAGGTAGGAACGAACCTATTTATCACTGAATGAGAGAAGGTATGCTTCGTTATATATTGAAATTATAATTCTATTTATTGAATTACTAATTTATTTGTTCACATATTTAGCTGTTATTTCTTACAGGGAAATATTGCGTGGTATGAATCATTATCACATCTTTATCTTGAAAAATAGTGATACATTTCACATATATGAATGACCTAGATAAATTGCCCAGATAACGTGAAAGACGGTGCATGATTATATTTTTCGATAGATTTAAAAAAAAAAAAAAAGTTCCAGTTGGGTAAAAGATATTTCTTTAAAAGATTATTTACTATAGATTTTTACCTCATTATAAATCAAACTGCTGAACATAAATTATGTAACTTTGAACGTATATTACTTTGATTCTTTATTCATCTTTTGTAACTTTCCATAGACAGAGAAATGAAGCGAAAATAAAAACAAGCAAAGAAAACCAGTAAGTCTCACGTCTCTCTCCCTCCCACCCACCTCTCTCTCTCTCTCTCTCTCTCTCTCTCTCTCTCTCTCTCTGTCCCCTTGAGAGAGGAGTACCATTGCATCTTCACTTTATAAAAAAAAAAAAACCTTAACGGTATCGTCCAACCTGCGGAATTGGATAATTAAGTCCTCTTAAAAGAAGGGATGAAGTTTCTTCTAAGGCTTTTGAAGACTCAAATACTTTATCCCCTGGAGGTATAAGTATTGGAAATTGGCCTTTCTTTTATGTTCTCCTTGAAGATTTGTTATGTTTTCCCGTTTGTCTGGTAGAATCCGAAAAATGTGATGACTTAATATATATACCAAAAAAAATGTTGTCTGAAATTTAAGTTGAAAATCGTGAACATCGATTATCTTTGCCTAAGGAATGATACACCCAAGGGGTTTTATATATGACGTGAAAGGAATGATCTGTGATAACGGCCAGGTTATTATTATTATATCAATAATAATAAGCTATCAAAAAGGATATAAGTTGATGACTTTCGAATTCATGGGATGTATTTTGAATTGAAAGAAACCCAGACGTGCATTGAAATTTAAGTGAGAAGTTTGTAATTCCTAACAGATTTGGAATAGTTCGTCACTAATGCACACGTTAATTTTTTGTGCTCTCGGGAGTAAAAGAAATAATAAACTTCATTTTGGGTATTATATATATATATATATATATATATATATATATATATATATAATATATATATATATATATATATATATAATATATATATATATATATAAACTAAAATTGATATGGACAAAAACAAAAGTAATTCAGAACAGGTAATTATTTAAGGTCCTCTCTGATTATTTGATATTTTGTGTGGCCTCCATCTGCCTGTACCACAGGCTGCATTCTTAAGGGGTATGATTTCGGTAAATCGCAAAAAAGCTGAGACTCAAACTCCATTTCCCTGAGCACTTCGGTCTCCTCTCTTCGCAGGTCGTCGAGGCTTGGTATACCATCATAGTTCACTGTGCGCGGTTCAACACGATCCGTTAAGATACCACCAATGTTTTCACACACATTGAGGTCAGGGGAGGTACCTGGAATTTCACTTGACGAGAAGAAATCGATACCGCTGTTTCGAAGCAGCTCCTGTGTCTGAAGAGCCTTGAAACATGGCGCCTTATCATGCAAAAATGTCACTTCTTCAACAGATAACACATTTTCAGGATCTTTGAGGAAAGGAAATACTCCACCAGTAAGCACAGTTTCTCTGATGTATTCGCCATTCCATGACTGTCCTTTTTCTTTGATGATCCACATTAATCGTTTGGCTCTGAAACAGAGAAAAATTCCCAAACATTCAGGAAATTTCACAACTTGGTGATAGCACACGTCATCGCTGATATCATCCAACTTTGCAGCCCAAATGATGTCATTTTCATGATTTGACTTCCTGACTGGGTAAATGAAAAATTCATCTGATGCGGCAACATGTAGAAAGTCAGCTTCATCCCAATCTTTAAGAAATGAA
>NC_061098.1:55784400-55789400 GCF_015104395.2 Macrobrachium nipponense | reverse complement strand
GCCTGGAAATATATGGGACAGAGGAAAACACCATCACTCGTCGTAGTATCCATGATCCCCATGACAAAACAGTACTGCAGAAGATGGATGCTGGGTACCAACTCAAGAAAACAGGCAACAGAATTAACCATCTTATGTTCAAGGACGACATCAAGCTGTATGGTAAGAGCATCAAGGAAATAGATACCCTAATCCAGACTGTAAAGATTGTATCTGGGGACATCAATATGGAGTTTGGAATAGAAAAATGCGCCTTAGTCAATATACAAAAGGGCAAAGTAACAAGGACTGAAGGGATAAAGCTACCAAATGGGAGCAACATCAACACATGATGAGACGGGATACAAATACCTAGGAATAATGGAAGGAGGGGATATAAAAACACCAAGAGATTGGAAGGACACGATCAGGAAAGAATATATGCAGACTCATGGCGATACTCAACTCAAAACTCAATGCCGGAAAATAATGATAAAAGCCATAAACACATGGGCATGCCAAGTAATCAGATACAGTGCAGGAATAGTGGAATGGACGAAGGCAGAACTCCACAACATAGACCAGAAAACTAGGAATCATATGACGATACACAAAGCACTACACCCAAGAGCAAATACGGACGGACTATACTAAACACGAAAGGAAGGAGGGAGAGACTGCTAAGTATAGAGGACTGCGTCAACATCGGGAACAGAGCACTGGGGCAATATCTGCACCAGTTGAAGATGAGTGGCTAAAGAGTGCATGGGAAGAAGGACAAATAAAAGTAGACGAAGACCAAGAAATATACCAGAGACGGAGAATGACAGAGACAGAGAATGGCACAACAAGCCAATGCACGGACAATACATGAGACAGACTAAAGAACTAGCCAGCGATGACACATGGCAGTGGCTACAGAGGGGAGAGCTCAAGAAGGAAACTGAAGGAATGATAACAGCGGCACAAGATCAGACCCTAAGATCCAGAATATATCCAAAGAACGATATATGGAAATACATCTCTCTCATATGTAGGAAGTGCAATACGAAAAATGAGACCATAAACCATATAGCAAGTGAATGTCCGGCACTTGCACAGAACCAGTATCACTCATTGATGTCGCAATACCATGGGCACACCAGAGTTAAGAGAAAGAAAGGGAAAAAATGGATAAGTTATCAAGACCTGAAAATAGAAATAAGAAGGATATGGATATGCCAGTGGAAATTGTACCCATAATCATAGGAACACTAGGCACGATCCCAAGATCCCTGAAAAGGAATCTGGAAAGCTAGAGGCTGAAGTAGCTCCAGGACTCATGCAGAAGAGTGTGATCCTAGAAACGGCGCACATAGTAAGAAAAGTGATGGACTCCTAAGGAGGCAGGATGCAACACGGAACCCCACACTATAAATACCACCCAGTCGAATTGGAGGACTATGATAAAAAAAAAAAAAAATTATAATAATAATAATAATATAATAATAATAATAATAATAATAATAATAATAATATTATTATTATTATTATTATTATTAGTATTGCTATAAATAAAAAAACTAGTAATAATAATAAAATAATAATAATAATAATAATAATAATAATAATAATAATAATAATATATTTTTCCAGGAGGACAAAACGCTGCTTAACCTGGACTTGGGCTTCACTGTCCCGCAAACAATCAAATAAAAAAAACCCTCTAATTCCCTTTATTTCTCGCCACTGAAACATTCCAGGCTTTTTTTTTTTTTTTTTTTTTTTTGTTTTTTTTTTTTTTTTCTACTATGTTAGCTGAACATTTTCTTTCGCCATTTTTTCTCCGAAGTCCGAATTCACCCAGCACGGTCAAATCTAGAGCAAGAACTTCCAGTGAAAAACTAAAGGGAAAATTAAGGTAGGAGTCGAAAACATATTCTGACCTGTTTTTTTTTTTTTTTTTTTGTTTTTTTTTTTTTCGAGAGGTATAGAAAAATTTCATTAAGCGTCTGTTTTGCACAGGAGGAATTTCGAGAGATACAAAGCAAGCTTGAGGAAAAAAAAAAAATAAATAAAAAGAAAACACATTTACAATAATTAATCCTTCATATTACACGGACGGTTATTACGAACTATTTTGTAGTATAGTTGAGATTTGTTTTGATATATATATATATATATATATATATATATATATATATATATATATATATATATTATATATATATATATATATATATATATCATAGTATATATTGGTGTCAGTCACCTCGCTGTATAATCTTTAATTATCTTGACCCTACTTCAGAGCAGTTGGACTTAATCTTTTGAAAACCTCTGAAAGGTACCCCCTTTTTTTGGGGTAAGTCTACTAATTCTTCAGGTGTGTCAGATTCGGGGTATATATTTTCCTTTATAATCCTTATGTGTCATTTATCCGAGCTTTTCTTGCAAACTTATATTCATATTTATATCAGTCTACTTAATGAAGGAATAGAAGTCGAAATGTCTTGCAGCGTTTACTCTATTGTTTCACTTGCCCTCGTGTAATTATACTTCAAGATCGTAAATGCAACGAATAAACGTTTTTAATTCAGCCTGAAAAGATGGAGCAGATATCTAATCTACTTCTGAGACACAAAGATTCCATATCTTGAGGGACTATGATGGAATCTACTGCCAAAACGAAGTTTATATGAATAATAACTGATAAAATTACATCTGATAAATGAATCCCTCGTAAATGAATTAAAACAATATCATTCCAGGCAATGAAATATGTCATACAATAATAAACGCATCCGAAATAAGTCTTTGTTTACAAAATACAATCACGGAGAGGAAGCATGATTCAGTGTTGGAATCAATAATAACGAGTCAAATACAAAGGATACTTAAACAGCAGCTAAGGGCGTGAACTTTACATGAAGGGTGGTAAAATTCGAATTCGATGAGGAGGGGCGATAAATGATAAAATGGTTTGAGAGAGAGAGAGAGAGAGAGAGAGAGAGAGAGAGAGAGAGAGTTACTTGTTAAAACTGTTACAAATTCTAATAATGAAAATGATTTTTTTTGTGAACTCAGATATTTGGAGAGAGAGAGAGAGAGAGAAGAGAGAGAGAGAGAGAGAGAGAGAGAGAGAGAGAGAAACCCTTTCTTTTGTAGAACACTTCCGAGATAATAAAACAGAACATTAATTTCTACAAAAGAAAAAAAGAATGAATTTAATCTAAAATGAATAAATACGAAAGTAATCTCCTTACAAGGACCTTAGAGCACTTATACCTCGCCTCACGAGTAATCCCCCGGATCTAATTAAGAGGAGATTTACGTCTCCTCTCTTGAATCACCTGGCCTTCGCAAGGAAATTAGACTCTCCTGGATCAAAAAGAATTTACATTTCTCTCCTCCCTTTACGGGAGGTCTTATAGTCCTTTAATGGATTTTTATATTTTTTTCATAATGTGTGATAGTTTTAGGGGATTTTTGCGCTTAACAAGTTTTACTGTTTTTGTCTAGGTAGAAAACACACTTGAGGTGCTGTACTTTAAATTGTAATGGGTAAAAGATATGCAAAGTAAAAACTGAAGCTATAGCTGCCACAGAACATTAAATTGGAGATATATCCCTGTCTAGGATGGCTATGCCTTTTTAAAGTATAATGAGTTCAGGATTCACCAATTAAATTCTGAAGTTACAGCTGATAAATTACATTTAATTGCTTATTATATTCCAGTCTAGGTATCACAACAATTCTAAGCTATTTCTGTGTTCTACGTAGCAGTAGCTTTCGTGCAAAGTCTTTATGCACAATAAAATGAATTTAAGAATTTATCACCCTTTATTCATAAGCCTTTCTATAGCAGATGGACGGATTAGAATTCCTTTTTGGCATTATAACAAGAGTTGTTTTCGACAAGCATATAAAATAACAACCCTACTAGTACAGCCCATTAACCAAAATATCTGACAATCACATACAATCACAGCCTGAACTACAACCTTACCTCCTTCCTTGAATAACAAACTACCAGAATTCCATTCACGTGGATGTGAGATCGAGAACACGGGGTACAGAATATTTCCACTTTATTCATATTTGGGACATCAGGTTCTTAGGTAAAAGGTCTCTCGTGAAACAGAGAAAAACAGAGTACACGCTGAATTCTCACGTCTGTTTTCCCTTCAATTTCATGAATACCATTATAAAAGAATAATAATAATAATAATAATAATAATAATAATAATAATAATAATAATAATAATAATAATAATAATAATAATAATAATAATAATAATAATAATAATAAATACCTGGGAATATTAGAAGGAGATGATATAAAACACCAAGAGATGAAGGACACGATCAGGAAAGAATATTTGCAGCCTTAAGGCGATACTCAAGTCAAAACCCAACGCCGGAAATATGATGAAAGCCATAAGCACTTGGGCAGTACCAGTAATCAGATACAGCGCAGGAGTAGTGGAGTGGACGAAGGCAGAACTCCGCAGCATAGACCAGAAAACTTGGAAATACATGACTGCACAAAACGCTACAACCAAGAGCAAATACAGACAGACTATACATAACAAGAAAGGAAGGAGGGAGAGGGCTGCTAAGCAAGAGGACTGCGTCAACATCGAGAGCAGAGCACTGGGGCAATATCTAAATACCAGTGAAGATGAGTGGCTTAAAGAGTGCATGGGAAGACAAGGACTGATAAATATAGACATAGACCCAGAAAAAAAAAAAAAAAAAAAAAAAAAAAAAAAAAAAAAAAGATATACATAGACAAGAGATTGACAAACAGAACAGAGGAATGGCAGAACAAACCAATGCACGGACAGTACATGAGACAGTTAGGAAACTTAAAGAACTGGCCAGCGATGAAACATGGTAATGGCTACTGAGGGGAGAACTCAAAAAGGAAACAAGGAATGCTAACTGCGGCACAATACCAGGCCCTAAGAACCAGATATGTCCTATGAACGATAGATGGGAATAACATCTCACCCATATGCAGGAAGTGTAATATGAA
>NC_061098.1:55774400-55779400 GCF_015104395.2 Macrobrachium nipponense | reverse complement strand
ATATATATATATATATATATATATATATATATATATATATATATATTGTTTATGTTTGCCCCCCTTTAACAATAGATTAAGGGAATTCTAGACAGACTTGCTTATGGGGTCTCAGAAGCATGGAATAAGAAGAAGAAGGGGGAAAGGGAATTTGAAGATCGCCAGAGTGATAGACTGAGTAAGAAAACATTAGTTTATTTACAATTTACAGAGTGACTTTAACACCAAGGAATACATGTCATCACTATTATTAATTAGAATGAGAGCACTGAAGAAATACTCTGCCTTGGGGGAAATCTCTCCCCTGATAAATAAGTTAATGATGACACCAACAGGTTCGTCGGTGTGGAATTCATGCACATTTGTGTCAGGAAACTTGCACTTATCAATTAACAATGGACGTCGACTATCAAAAGGCAGAAATGTCTTATGATTATAACTTCTCAAAATACCTATCGTATGAACATAAATCAGAGGAAGATTCGATGAGGTATTTAATTCACTTTTATTACTGCCAAGGGGAATAATTACTTCATTAATTCAATTAATCCAAGAAAATGCTTTACAAGGATTCTACACTGCACTTGCAGGTCAACAATGGATGAAATGATGAAAGGTGAAAAGACTGAGGGAAAAAGAAAAAGATTAAAGTCAGAATCAAAGTCAACGTCATCAGTTTCAGTCCTCCCCCAGGCTATAGCCTCTCAGGCGGACTTCAGCCAGGCGACCACAACCCTCCACCACGACGTCTCGTTGTGGTAACCACTTAACCACTGGTAGCCCGCCTCACTACTCGCATCCTGACGGGGAAGCGAAACTAGCCCCGAGATTGTGAGACCAGAACGCTGCCAACTGTACTAGCCTCTATGTTTCCAGAGGTGCCTGGTGCAATTTGGGTATGCTTTTAGCAAAAGGATGAGTGGGCTCTTCCTTCCTTCAGAAAATTTTGGCGGGCTAAATCAGTGGGATCTTGGTAGTCCTCATAGACGAGAATTGGTCCACAATGAAGAAGTTTATGTTAAGGACCTCGGAAAGAAGGTCTGGCCTGAACAGTCTCTCTCACACCACTAACTTCATTTGGACAGTCAACATATGCCTCCCTCACATACCGGATGCCCTCCGGCGATTTCCTCTTTCGTATGATCTGGAATACCAAAGGGAACCAGCCAGCAGAAGGAGAATACAAGAATCTAGAAGGGGTACAGCCCATTTAATCACCCAGGTGTTCTCTCTGAGGAGATATGAGATAGTGAAGACCTATCAGGCATAAGGCTCAATACTCATAACAGTACACACACACACACACACACACACACACACACACACACACACACACACACATATATAATATATATATATATATATATATATATATATATATATATATTATATATATATATGATAGAGATAGAGAGAGAGAGAGAGAGAGAGAGAGAGATAGAGAGAGCGAGAGAGAGAGAGGAGAGAGAGAGAGAGAGAGATTTCGGTACCCCACAAGCGGCATATTTAAAGTCAAAACTGCATCTCAAAACCTGAGTAACATCTCTCAGAGGATTTGTGCTTCTGTAGAACGGCACATTACTTACCTTGTGAGTCAACATTGTCATGAAACGTATTGTGCATTGATAAACTCGCTTTTTGTGTCCATATTGGGAAAACGGTATTTTAATTGTTTTAGAATGAAGATCCCCCTTTTTTATAAAGTAAAAGTGGCATGTTCAAAAGCAGGAACTGAAATAATATAAGAATGAAAGCAGAAGATCCTGAGGTAGAATATAGAAGCAGACGAAGAATTAAAAGGCATGTTAGCTCTGGGAAATTAACAACACGGAAGTGAGCAATTCGACGAATTTTAGTTGCTGTAAAATCAACTTGTTTACACGTCCCAAATCTGTGCCACGAAACCCCTGGTGTTTCTCCGTCGTAAAAATGGAATTTGTGTTTGTAATCTGTTTGTAACTTGAAGTGGGAATGAAATGTAAACACATGCCAGCGGGTGATGAAGGCCAGCCCTAACCAGATGGTCAAGGTTATGTGGCTATGATTTTTTGCATTGTTAGTGGGTCAGCGCCCGGGTACCTCGCTTTATCAAGTTATATAAAGGTATTCTTCAAAGAGCTTACGATTAAGAGGTAAAAAAAAAAAAAAACGGAGAGAAAAAAAAGCTTGTGAGGTCAGGCTTCAACGTAGGGCCAAAGTGATTCAATTTGGGTTAAATTTAAACGTCGTATTACAAGATATGTGATATCATATTTATGGAGGACAAAACTTAGCTTTTAGGAAGAGATAAATAAAATCAGTCATATAAGGGGACCCTTCCGTATACCAAGGAAATAAGCTAAATAGAAAATCCAAGAGCTTTGTTCAGGGATAGATAAAGGTCAACAAATTTTGAGTGAGGGCTGATAACCAAAGTAACCTTGAATTCGATGTATCCTGTCAGGGAAGCTGGAGGTAGGAACGAACCTATTTATCACTAAATGAGAGAAGGTATGCTTCGTTATATATTGAAATTATAATTCTATTTATTGAATTACTAATTTATTTGTTCACATATTTAGCTGTTATTTCTTACAGTGAAATATTGCGTGGTATGAATCATTATCACATCTGTATCTTGAAAAATAGTGATAAATTTCACATATTTGAATGACCTAGATAAATTGCCTAGATAACGTGAAAGACGGTGCAGTATTATATTATTCGATAGATTTAAAAAAAAAATAAGTTCTAGTTGGGTAAAAGATATTTCTTTAAAAGATTATTTACTATAGATTTTTACCTCATTATAAATCAAACTGCTGAACATAAATTATGTAACTTTGAACGTATATTACTTTGATTCTTTATTCATCTTTTGTAACTTTCCATAGACAGAGAAATGAAACGAAAATAAAAACAAGCAAAGAAAACCAGTAAGTCTCACGTCTCTCTCCCTCCCACCCCACCTCTCTCTCTCTCTCTCTCTCTCTCTCTCTCTCTCTCTCTCTCTCTCTCTCTCTCTCTCCCCCCTCCCCCCTTTAGAGAGGAGTACCATTGCATCTTCACTTTATTAAAAAAAAAAAAACCTTAACGGTATCGTCCAACCTGCGGAATTGGATAACTAAGTCCTCTTAAAAGAAGGGATGAAGTTTCTTCTAAGGCTTTTGAAGACTCAAATACTTTATCCCGGAGGTATAAGTATTGAAAATTGGTCTTTCTTTTATGTTCTCCTTAAAGATTTGTTATGTTTTCCCGTTAGTCTGGTAGAAACCGAAAAATGTGATGACTTAATATATATACAAAAAAAATGTTGTCTGAAATTTAGGTTGAAAATCGTGAACATCGATTATCTTTGCCTAAGGAATGATACACCCAAGGGGTTTTATATATGACGTAAAAGGAATGATATGTGATAACGGCCAGCTTATTATTATTATATCAATAATAATAAGCTATCAAAAAGGATATAAGTTGATTACTTTCGAATTCATAGGATGTATTTTGAATTGAAAGAAACCCAGATGTGCATTGAAATTTAAGTGAGAAGTTTGTAATTCCTAACAGATTTGGAATAGTTCGTCACTAATGCATACGTAAATCTTTTGTGCTTTCGGGAGTAAAAGAAATAATAAACTCATTTTTGGTAATATATATATATATATATATATATATATATATATATCTATATATATATATATATATATATATATATATATATATATATATATATATATATATATTATATATATATATATATTATATATATATATATATATATATATATATTATATGTATATATGTATATATATATATATATATATATATATATATATACTATATATATATATATATATATATATATATATAATTATATATGTATATATATATATATATATATATATATATATATATATATATATATATATATAGTATATATATATATATATATATATATATGATTGACTGGTAAAAATTTTCTGTAACAACATTAATTCCTTCTAATAAAAGGAGCCCATAAAAACACCAAAAACATACAGAGAAAAGTATTATATTTCAGGACTGCTCTCTCTCTCTTCAGGTATATGAATGAGCATTCATATACCTGAATGAGCATTCAATATCCTGAAGAGAGAGACAGCAGTCTCTGAAATATAGTACTTTTCTCTCCATATTTCGGTGTTTTTATGGTCCTTTTATTTATTATTATATATATATATATATATATATATATATATATATATATATATATATATATATATATATATATATATACATATATATATATATATATATAGGCTATGCAGGTATATCACATACATCCATTCAGGAAATTGCAGACAAACCATATCAGAAAAAAACATTTATTAGAGACGTTTCGCACATACAATGTGCATCTTCAGTCTGTTGAGATAAAACCACATACATATTAGCATTCAATAGAGAACAGGATTCTTAATATTTTGCATGGGTTGTTAAATATAAAACTTATATCTAACAAACCATGCAAAATCGGCTCCTTTCCTGCTTCAAAGATCGTCTGCAGCAGTTCATGCGATCTAGCGTGGTATACAAATTTACGTGCCCGGGATGTCCCGGAATTTACGTTGGATCGACTAAGAGGCTGCTGCCAGATGAGATACTGCAGTCACATGGGCTTTAGTTTTAGGACCGGTCAAAAATTAAGTAGGTCTGAACACTCAAACATAAAAAAAACCACGCAATCAATTGCAAGATAGGGGTGAAAAAACAACACTTCTCTATTTTACGTCGGTTAAAGACTGATTACATAACCACTCTAGAGTTATTTTATATTAACGTCTTGTTCCCTCGTTGAATAGTGGAGTTTCATCTTCTCCGCTTTATCTGGCATAGTTAATGTTTAACTTGTTGCCCAATCTAGTCATCTACCCTCCTTCCTTCTCAACTTACGGTTGTTGCACCTTGGTATTTGTTTTTTTATTTGTACTTTTTACTTCTTAGTTTTTACTTGTCAAATTTATTTTAGTCCTTTATGTCAA
>NC_061098.1:55769221-55773900 GCF_015104395.2 Macrobrachium nipponense | reverse complement strand
CGAATTCATAGGATCTATTTGAATTGAAAGAAACCCAGACGTGCATTGAAATTTTAGTGAGAAGTTTGTAATTCCTAACAGGTTTGGTTTGGAAGGAGTTCGTCACTAATGCACACGCAAATTCTTGTGCTCTCGTGATTAAAAGAAATAATAAACTTCATTTTTGGGTATTATTATATATATATATGATATATATATATATATATATATATATATATATATATATATATATATATATATATCATATAAAACTAAAATTGATATGGACAAAAAACAAAATAATTCAGAACATGTAATTAATTTAAGGTCCTCTCTGAGTATTTGATATTTCGTGTGGCCTCCATCCCTGTACCACAGCCTGCATTCTTGAGGGGTATGATTTCGGTAAACAAATCGTAAAAAAGCTGAGACTCAAACTCCATGTTTCCCTGAGCACTTCGGTCTTCTCTCTCAGGTCGTCGAGGCTTGTATACCATCATAGTTAACTGTGCGCGGTTCAACACGATCCGTTAAGATACCACCAATGTTTTCACACACATTGGGGTCAAGGGAGCTACCTGGAAATTCACTTGACGGAGAGAAAGAAATCGATACCACTGTTTCGAAGCAGCTCCTGTGTCGGAAGAAGCCTTGAAACATGGTGCCTTATCATGCAAAAAATGTCACTTCTTCAACAGATAACACATTTTCAGGATCTTTGAGGAAAGGAAATACCACCAGTAAGCACAGTTTCTCTGATGTATTTGCCATTCCATGACTGTCCTTTTTCTTTGATGATCCACATTAATCGTTTGTTTGGCTCTGAAACAGAGAAAAATTCACATTCAGGAAATTTCACAACTTGGTGTAAGCACCACGTCATCGCTGATATCATCCAACTTTGCAGCCCAATGATGTCAGTTTTATGATTTGACTTCCTGACTGTGTAAATGAAAAATTCATCTGATGCGGCAACATGTAGGAAAGTCAGCTTCATCCCAATCTTTAAGAAATGAACCACCAAACCATGCACGTCTTCTCTCCTGTTGCTGAGTGATGTTGGGCTTACTGATAACATGAAATGGCTTGATACCAGATTTTTTTTAACTCATGATATACAGCACTATAATTCTCTTCTTTCCCCTTTTTGTTTCTCAGTTCAAGTACCAATTTACATAAAAACTTTCTTGGTCTACCCACTGTCTCAGCTATGATGTCTTTTGACTCCTGAGAAAGGACTACAAGCCTTCCAAGATTCTCACTCTTTTCGTCGATGACAGTCATATGGTGATTTTGTTCCAGTTTCTTTTAACAAAGTATTCATCTCTTTTGATGTATTTAGCAATCCAGGAACGTGAAATGCAGGATGCACCAGCATCCGTGGGCTCTCTGAAGGTTATAGCCTGGATTTGGTCAACCCATCGGATTTCCTCAGAGTCGTTAGCCATGGCTGTATCTAACTCAGTCACTCAGTCTGAAAATATAAGAAATGTAAAATGAAAAATAACTTAATAGAAATTTAAGATAATGTACTTGGAGATAGGCTATAGCAGATAACTTCATAACTTTCCATTTGTTCGTGGAAGGGGGGCTTCAATTTTTCGAAAAAAAACCACATGGTATATATATATATATACATATATATATATATATAAATATATCATATACATATATATATATATATATATATATATATATATATATATATATATATATACACTTTCTGACATATCAGTGTGGATTGAAATAAATAACTAAAACTTTAATTTTCTACATACATGGAAAAAATTTCAGTCATAAGATATTAAACTACTTCATATGGAGGTGGACAGGACTATGTTCAGGTCTGGGTGTTATATGTGAAATAATCTTCAACATTTTTAGGATAGTCTAAGGTTTTTGGGAGTTTGATTTAAAAAAAAAAGATTTTTTATTATAGACCTTTTAATTTTACTTTATTGTATATCTTTCTGTTCTTTTTTTTTTCCGTCTTCTTATTCTGAAACTTGACCTGTTTTGAGAATTTGCAAAGAGGTCACGAATCCTTTCAAGTCGAATCCGGAAGAAGATCTGCAATTTTACTTCTTAAAGATGCTTTGCGGCGCAGTTCTAACTAGTACTTTGCTGGAAAGAGGAGGAGAGAGAGAGAGAAGAGCGGAGAGGACAGGAGAGGAGGAGAGGAGAGAGAGAGAAAATAGTCCTAATAAACAATAATTTCCGTAAACAATATTTTCCTTTTTGTTGAAATAATTCCGTTTTTTTTTGTTTGAAAATCTTTTTAAGAAAGAGAGAGGAGAGGAGAGGAGAGAGAGAGAGAGAGAGAGAGAGAGAGGAGAGAGAGAAATAGTCTAATCAATATTCCGTAAACATAATTTCCTTTTTGTGGGATAATCCGTTTCTTTTAAGAGAGAGAGAGAGAGAGAGAGAGAGAGAGAGAGAGAGAGAGTCTAATCAATATTCCGTAAACATAATTTCTTTTTTGCAGGGAAATCTGTTTCTTTTGAGAGAGGAGGAGAGAGAGGGGACGACCGGCAACCCCCGAGGAGAGAAGGAGGAGACCGACGAGATCCGAGAGAGAGAGAGATTGACGAGAGAGAGAGAGGTAGTCTAATCAATATTCCGTTAAACTCAAATTCTTTTGTGGGATAATCCCTTTCTTTTAAGAGAGAAGAGAGAGAGAGAGATGAGAGAGAGGAGCGGAAAGAGAGAGTAGTCTATCAATATTCGTAAACAATTTCTTTTTGTGAGATAATCCGTTTCTTTTAATGGAGAGGGAGAGGGAGGAGGTGGGGGAGGAGAGAGAGGGGAGAGATGGACGAGAGAGAGAGGATGAGACGAGAGAGAGGATGAGGGCGAGATGAGGGAACAGAAGGAGTGAGAGAGAGAGAGAGGGATAGTCTAATCAATTTTCCGCTAAACAAAATTTCTTTTTTTTTGTTGGATAATCTGTTTCTTTTAAGAGAGAGAGAGAGAGAGAGAGAGAGAGAGAGAGAGAGAGAGAGAGAGAGAGTCTAATCAATTTTCCGTAAACATAATTTCTTTTTTGTGGGATAATCTGTTTATTTTAAGAGAGAGAGAGAGAGAGAGAGAGAGAGAGAGAGAGAGAGAGAGAGAGAGAGAGAGAGAGAATTCCTCATTATTTTAATCAAATACTTTTGCCCAGGGAAAACAGGTCATTATAAGTAGCAACAAATAGCAACAATGTGTTACTTACATGAACTATGTTTTCTTGCCTTACTCTCTAATTAGGAATAACGAGAAAACATGTCTCAAGCGAGTTGGTAACCTTTGAAAAACTTTGGTAACTTTGAAAGGTTGTTCACAATGGCGCTGACAAAGAAATCTCACGAAAAATGCGCAATAGTTTTTTTTTTTTTTTTGTTTTTTTTTTTTTTTTTTTTTTCCTTGGAGACACACCTTCAAGACATGGAACGGCCGAGTGCATTTGACAGCTTGCCAACTCAGACCATTATTTGAAGTATGGAAAAAAGAGAGATAATAATAATAATAATAATAATAATAATAATAATAATAATAATAATAATAATAATAACATAGCCTTTGTTTGTCCTGTTTCTATTGGTATATTCCGCCAGTTGACTGTCTCCTATTTCTTATTCTTTCATGAATGGAGAGATAAACATTCTTTAATGGGAATTTGATATAAAAAAGGGGGTTTCTAACTAAATATATGAAATGATAATAATAATAAATAATAATAAATATAATAATAATATAAATAATAATAATAATAATAATAATAATAATGATGATGATGATAATAATAACAATAATAGTAATAATAATAATATGATAATAATAATATAATAATAGTAATAACAATAATAATAATAATAATAATAAATAATAATAATAATCCACTGGAGCCTGTGCAAGAAACATCAGCTACCTTGCAGTAATAAGTGGTATGAGCACCAACCTGAGGGAGTGATAGAAAACGATCAGGCAAAGATCCTCTGGGACTATGGTATCATAACAGCTGGGTTGATACGTGCAAATGGACCAGACGTGACGTTGATTGACAAAGTCAATAAGAAAGTATCACTCATTGATGTCGCAATACCATGGGACACCAGAGTTGAAGAGAAAGAGAGGGAAAAAAATGGGATAAGTATCAAGATCTGAAAATAGAAAATAAGAAGGATATGGGATATGCCAGTGGAAATTGTACCCATAATCATAGGAGCACTAGGCACGATCCCAAGATCTCTGAAAGGAATCAAGAAAAAGGTAGAGGCTGAAGTAGCTCCAGGATTCATGCAGAAGAGTGTGATCCTAGAAACGGCGCACATAGTAAGAAAAGTGATGGACTCCTAAGGAAGGCAGGAATGCAACCCGGAAACCCCCACACTATAAATACCACCCAGTCGAATTGGAGGACTGATAGAGCAAAAAAAAAAAAAAAAAAATAATAATAATCATAATAATAATATCTTGGGAGTAGACCATCTTTTAAACAGGTCTTGTTGAAAAGGGTTGCTGCGAGGTTCAAGACCACCACCGTCACTGCCTTCGTGAGGAGGGCCTTAACGCACTGTTCAGAGTGGCAGGACACCCACGTAGAACTGGATCGAGCCTGTCAAATGATGATTAACAACGGTTACTCCAATAAGCTGATCAACAGGGAGATAAGAACAGCTTTGAACAAATGGTACATGGAGGACGAAGAGAATAAAGAG
>NC_061098.1:55756721-55761721 GCF_015104395.2 Macrobrachium nipponense | reverse complement strand
CAGTGAACTGAATTTTCTTCATGCTGATTAATAATCTGTGTCATTTCCTCAACGTTTTATTGCATGGCCTATTATAAAAAAATTCACAAAAGAACAAGCAGTTTAACACAGCTGTCACACCTAATCCTATAGACATGGATTGAAATAGTGTATCAGGCACTTGGTGCAGAAGTTCCTCTAGTTATATTAAAAGGTATCGATTCGTTGAGTCTGGAATTCTGTAACCCAGATTTTCTTTGAGAAAGAAAGGATTCGGGAAGCGTTTCACTCAGCTGTGTATAAACACTTTGCCTGTCGCTGTATTACAAAAGCACTCACTTATAAAAACGTTTGCAATGATTATCAAGTTTATCACTTCCGTATTTCTTATAAGGTGTCGGATATTCATTGTGTCTAGTTTGAATATCCTTCTTTTCTTCATGTGGTAATTTCCATTAAAATCCTTTGGAAAATATAAAACAATTCGTTTAATTGTTCGCACACGTTATACAGTAGCATACGTGAGTCCACAACATTTCAGGAAATGCAAAGCTTCCATTTGTATATTTAAATGAACGCACACACATGTACTCAGTCATGCAACCATGGATACTTATTTAAAAAAAATACTCGACAAATTCGAAATGAAGCAGCCCTTTCATAAGGAAAATACACGTACCCACCCACGTACAAATATGATACGTGCCTATCATGTACGTATAAATACTCCTTACATATCCTTGTGTACGGAAATATATATATTATGTATAAATATACACACACGAAAATTGACATCCACTCCTGTACATTTAGGAAAAAAAGCACCATGACAAATTCTCGACCCAAATTGATTTCCGAGTCTTCACAAGTCACTCGAAATCCAACCGGTTGGTGGTGTCATTCGTCAACGACTTCAGCCATCTGTCGTGTCCAATCTCTCGAGAATTCTCGCGAGAAGAAGAGTTTCCATCTGGGAAGAAAAAAAGTCTCCAGGATTAACTCACTGATCTCACAAGGAACAGAATCTTTCCATTTCAAATTCCCTTCAGGGAACTCCAGTGTTTAAATTCCAACTCGGGGGGAACTTCTCAGCAATGCTCATAGTCCGCGGGATGATCACATCAGCGAGCTAGGCTCCAGCAAATTAGGAATAGCCCGCCTGCCGCTAAGTGTGTCAAGGATACGTCGACTGGGGACGGTCTGCTGTTTTCCAGTACGCTGTGAAGGAGTAGCGCGCATGCGCACACCGAGAGGGACAGGGCCAATTTCTGCGTGTCTAATTGGCTCAGGAAAGTCGGCATTGCTATGCTTGGGCCTGTTTTTCTAAATCTGGAATCACACGTGAGGCAGAAGGAAGCGCCGTTCGTCTGCATGGCTGCAGGATGTTCACCTGAGATAAACAAAAGTAAAACGTTAGTCAAGTTATTCATACTATATAATAATATATATATATATATATATATATATATATATATATATATATATATATATATATATATATATATATATATATATAGTATATATATATATATATATATATATATATATATATATATAATATATATATATATATATCTAATAAAAGGATCCCATAAAAACACCAAAATATAGAGAGAGAAATACTATATTTCAGAGACTGCTGTCTCCCTCTTCAGGTAGATGTATGAGAAAAGTTACAGAATAGCTGGTATTTATACCAAGAGGTCCATCCACAGGTAAGCAATTTAGGTCACTCCCGCTGATAATCTTCCTTTAATCTTCTTAAGCGTTGGTTGAATGAAAACCTTGCCCATGATATCTGAGTCCCATGCTCCCTTTGAGATATTCATGACTAGCCTCTCTTTAATCAAAGGAGCATTATCAGCGGTAGTGACCTAAATTGGCTTACCTGTGATGGACCTCTTGGTATAAATACCAGCTATTCTGTAACTTTTCTCATACATCTACCTGAAGAGGAAGACAGCTGTCTCTGAAATATAGTATTTCACTCTTTATATTTTGGTGTATATATATATATATATATATATATACACACATATACATACATACATGCACACACACACAAACACACACACACATATAAATATATGTATATATAGTATATATATATATATATCATATATATATATATATATATATATATATATATATATATAACATAGAAAGATCTTATATCAGGAATGAAGCACATATTTTAAATAAAAATAATATATATATATCTAAGTATATATATACTTTAATATTATATAATATATATATATATCTTATATATATATTTCTTTGAAAAGTAATAAATACAATTATGTATTTATTATTTGAATAAGATTCTTCTTTCACTGCCTTCTCTTGTAAGGAAAATTAAACCAAAGAGTGTCAATATTTTTGGCTAAAATAATAATTACATAAATAATATGTCAATAGTGACAAGATTCTGAACTCTCATTAGCTAAGGTTAAATTAAAAATGATCTATATACATCTGGGATACGAAATACATTTGGAAAGGTTTCAAAACAGATTCTAAAGTGCCTAGGAGAGGGATTCTGCAGTAATCCAATAAAAAGAATAACACAAGCGTCTAATATTCACCAATTATCAGAATAATTTGGGGGAATTCAGCCTAAGCTCTGCAAATCCCAGAGAACCTCAGGCTAAAGAAGAGAAACAGTAGTAGACACAGAGAGACCTAAGGTGAGCTTACCACTGAGTACGTGTACTCGGACGGAGGCGGGCCTAGCATTCGATGGGTTACAGGTGTATGTACCTGAATTAGTGGGCTGAGCGTCCTCTAGAGTTAGAGTACTAATAGTGGTCTCATTCACGTTCTCGACGCTCACCTGTACTTTCTCCATTTCGTAATTGGCCACCTGAGGAAACAGAAATATTAATATTGGTGTCTGGGAGTGAGGCTCTTATTCCTCGTGATTTGATCGTTGTAAGGAATATAAGAGATAATATTCTCTGAAGGAGAAATTATTATTGTACTAATTTCTGTGCATCATATATCGAAGGATTTTATAATGACTTCATGAATTTCTATCCGTATCTCGTGCAATTAGCGGTTTAAGAGAAATGATGCAAAGGACTTGAGAATGAGCTTTTGAGTTATACAGTAACTGAATTTATGTCTGAAGGAAATAAACCGTTGAAGTTTAACTTCTGAACTTCAAAATATTACGAAATAGTTTTGGAAACTGCTAAGAATTGTTGATTAATGAAAATGTACAATGAAAAATACTTCACCATGAATAAACATTGAAAGATGTGTAATACCCACACATAACATGAAAAACACGAATTATTCCTTCATCAAAGTTTTATTTAAAACCAATTTCAAATACCCATTTACTCACTTTCTCTTCGTGATACCAGAGTAAGTATGCAGACGCAGATGGAGCGTTTGTCACTTTGCATGTGAGTCTGAGAGTAGATTCCCTGTTAATGTACAGTTCTTTGCCAGCCGTTATCACTGCTTTAGGCTCTGCAAGAAGGTAGGATTATTTTCTTTATATGTCTGATTCATTTAGGATGCATTTGATTTTCTATATCATTTTCTATAAAGGGTTCCAGAATAATCACTAAAAATGTAGGTAGCGTAACATGATGTATTGCCCAAACAATATAATTACAATATGTATTTATAATCATTATTGGTTTTAAGGAATCTAGAAACAATTAATTAAAATTATTTTATAATATGGTAAAACCATGTTCATTAAAACAAATGACAGAAAATGTTCTCTGACACTAAAAATACAATCAATATTTGCTTGTACTGATCAAGAAATTATTATATAACAGTTATATATTTATACATATAATCATATAAATAAAATAAATAATAATTAAAAAAGTAACATATAACATTTTTAAAGGAAGCAGCCTACATTAGCAGTACATATATTTCTCTCTCTCTCTCTCTCTCTCTCTCTCTCTCTCTCTCTCTCTCTCTCTCTCTCTCTCCTCTCTCAACATAACATTCTTGTACAATGATCAATACATATATTTCTCTCTCTCTCTCTCTCTCTCTCAATCTCTCTTCTCTCTCTCTCTCTCTCTCTCTCTCTCTCAACATAACATTATTGTACAATGATAAATTTAAAAATTATATCCTTAGATTAAAAAAAAGTATCATATACCGTTTTTAAAGGGAAAAATCCAAACATGCTAGGATTTACATACTCTCTCTCTCTCTCTCTCTCTCTCTCTCTCTCTCTCTCTCTCTCTCTCTCTCTCTCTCTCTCTCTACTCACCAAGAACTGTCAGAGATATAAGCTGACTAATTGTGGGCTTTGTGTTAATCTGGCATTCGTAAGTACCAGAGTCATTCACTGTCGGCGATCTGTTAGGGAAGAATTATGGCGAAATATATTAAGGAGGGACATTCCTCTAACCATTAGGAAACTAAGAGCTTCCTTGAGTCAGCTTACAATGGAAACTTTTCTGTAATTGATAAGTGTGCGCTGTGCTTGATGGCATTCTAAAATCAAAATGATTCCGGTCAAAAGTCTTGAATCTCTATCTCAGAAAAGTTTTGCATGCTCGTAGATTAATTTAATAGGTCAAAGAAACATTGATACGAACAAAAGTATGAGATCTAAGTGCATAACTGTGCCATTTTATCTTCCAATTTCCTGAAAAAATTGGTTCTAATCAGATATAATCTTACCAATTTTGTTCAGTAAAAGACCTTCAATTTTCCGGTTAAACTCTATCATAAGGATCCATGTCCTACTTAACTACACTTTATAACCGATTAACGGAATTTCAGTAATCTTTGTACCTGTAAAAACCTATTCTAAAGGAAAAACTGCAGTTAATGTCGCCAAAAAATAAGATTTTATGTCGTTAAAGGTAATATGTGGAAGCGTTTTACTCTGAGAAATAACCGCTCAGATGCAAATTTGTCAAATATAGTAGAAAGCTACCATATCTATATATATATATATATATATATATATATATATATATATATATATATATCATACTATATATATATATAATATATATATATATACATAA
>NC_061098.1:55729221-55741721 GCF_015104395.2 Macrobrachium nipponense | reverse complement strand
ATCAGGAGAGGGATCTTCCAGGGCGACTCACTGTCCCCACTACTCTTCGTAGTAGCCATGATTCCCATGACAAAAGTTGCTACAGAGATGGATGCCGGGTACCAACTCAAGAAAAGAGGCAACAGAATCAACCATCTGATGTTCAGGACGACATCAAGCTGTATGGTAAGAGCATCAAGGAAATAGATACCCTAATCCAGACTGTAAGGATTGTATCTGGGGACATCAGGATGGAGTTTGGAATAGAAAAATTCGCCTTAGTCAACATACAAAAAGGCAAAGTAACAAGAACTGAAGGGATAAAGCTACCAGATGGGAGCAACATCAAACACATAGATGAGACAGGATACAAATACCTGGGAATAATGGAAGGAGGAGATATAAAACACCAAGAGATGAAGGACCACGATCAGGAAAGAATATAGCAAAGACTCAGGCGATACTCAAGTCAAAACTCAACGCCGGAAATATGATAAAAGCCATAAACACATGGGCAGTGCCAGTAATCAGATACAGCGCAGGAATAGTCGAATGGACGAAGGCAGAACTCTGCACCATAGATCAGAAAACTAGGAAACATATGACAATCACAAAGCACTACACCCAAGAGCAATACGGACAGACTATACATAACACGAAAGGAAGGAGGGAGAGGACTACTAAGTATAGAGGACTGCGTCAACATCGAAAACAGAGCACTGGGGCAATATCTGAAAACAGTGAAGACGAGTGGCTAAAGAGTGCATGGGAAGAAGGACTAATAAAAGCAGACGAAGACCCAGAAATATACAGAGACAGGAGAAAGGACAGAAAGAACAGAGGACTGGCACAACAAACCAGCACGGACAATACATGAGACAGACTAAAGAACTAGCCAGCAATGACAATTGGCAATGGCTACAGAGAGGAGCTAAAGAAGGAAACTGAAGGAATGATAACAGCGCACAAGATCAGGCCCTAAGAACCAGATATGTGTTCAAGTACGATAGACGGACATATCTCCCATATGTAGGAAGTGCATACGAAAAGTGAAACCATCAACCACATAGCAAGGAATGCCCGGCACTTGCACAGAACCAGTACAAAAAGAGGCATGATTCAGTAGCAAAAGACCTCCACATCAGCTACCTTGCAGTAATAAGTGGTACGAGCACCACCTGAAAGGAGTGATAGAAAACGATCAGGCAAAGATCCCTCTGGGACTATGGTATCAGAACGGATAGGGTGATACGTGCAACAGGCCAGACGTGACGTTGATTGACAAAGTCAAGAAGAAGTATCACTCTTGATGTCGCAATACCATGGGACAAAAGCAGAGTTGAAAGAGAAAGAGAGGGAAGCAAATTGGATACGTATCCAAGATCTGAAAATAGAAAATAAATAAGGATATGGGGATATGCCGAGTGGAAATCGGTACCCATAATCATAAGGAGCCTAGGCACGATACCAAGATCCCTGAACGGAATCTAGAAAAAACTAGAGGCTTGAAGTAGCTCCATGACTCTGCAGAAGAGTGTGATCCTAGAAAGCGGCACACATAGTAGAAAGAGTGATGACTCCTAAGGAGCAGGATGGCAACCCGGAACCCCACCCTATAAATACCCACCATCGAATTGGGGACGGTGATACGTCGCAAAAAAAAAAAAAAAAAAAAATAATAATAATAATAATTTTTATTATTATTATTATTATTATTATTATATTATTATTATTATTATTATTATTAATTATTATTATTATTATTATTGTTTTTTGGCTTACCTAGAACCGAAAATGGTCTGCCTCAAGGATACTAGCGTTCCCAAAACAAATGCTAACTCTGATCACATGTGAAGTTTATGATAATAAAGGAAATAAAGTTTTGTTTAAGAGGTTTTTTGGGCTCGTAACTTTCTCGTTATTCTCGGGACTTTTATTTATTACATTTGTATTCCATGTGCCGAGGATTTTAAACAGGAATCCATAGAACTTGAGAAATGGCGGATGAATGATTGTAAAAGAACCTTCTTGTTTTAGCATCGGAGTCATAAGTTTTTACAATTGATAATGACTTTCTTTTTTATTTCCAAGTTAGTTTCAATTATTTGACTCAATTAAAGTTAAAACTTTAAAAAGTGAAATTATAAATCTCGTTTCCGTATGGTATTTGTGCATATATATTATATATATAATAATATATAATATATAGATATATATAGATAATATCATAATATATATATATATATATAACACGTATATATATATATCTATATATATATCTATATATATATATATATTCTTATATATATATATACATCTATATACTAGTATATATATATATATTATATATCTATATATATTATATATATATATTATATATATATATATATATATATTATATATATAGCATGTAATATATATATATCATCAATTGTCATCATCTTCTAAATACATCACTGCAGTCAAAGGCACTACATGCCCTTCCACTCCTATGTTTTAATGGTCTTTCTATGCCAATCTATACCGCAAATTTTTCTTAGCTCGTCATCTATCCTCTTCCTCGTTTTTCCTGCTGTCGTTTCATCTCGAGGACCTATTCTGTTTATTCTTTTTTCGGTCCATCTATATCTGACATTCTCATTATATCCACTACCGTCCGCAATGTATTAAAAATCCTCGGCATTTTATCAATCCATCTCTTTTGTTGTGGATATTTCCATTTCCATCTTTAAAACACACACACACACACCATATGCTGTATATATATATATTATATTATATATATATATATATATATAATATATATAGCTTAATATCTATAATAACGTCATATATAATATATATATATATAATATATTATATATATATATTATATATATATATTACGTATAATAGATTAATATAGATATTTAAATATATATATCTAAATACTATAATCTATATACGTATATATTATATAATATATATAATAATATAATATATCTCTATCTTATATAATATATGTAGATTATATATAAATATATATATATATATATATATAATATATTATATATAATATATATATATCTATATATATATAATATATATATAATGTATATAATATATATATATATATTTGAGGTCTATCACATTACCGTGAGTCATATACATACATCGAGCTACAAATGTCCTTTAATATCTAATTCGCTCTACCTCGGAATTAATATATTTTCATATATGTTGACCGAAGGGGAATTTTTTTTAATTTATTTTTTATTTTTATTTATTTATTTATTTTTTCTTTAGTCGATAAGAGATTTGTCGGCTCACGGGCGGAAACCATCGAACCCAACAAATCCAGGAGGTACAGTGAAGCTTTAAACCACACCGTCACCGTACGAGAGAGAGAAGAGAGAGAGAGAGAGAGAGAGAGAGAGAGAGAGAAGCCTCTAAATAATAAACGACTTAGTGACAGGAGTTATTTAACTATCTATATGCCAACATCTTTCTCTGTCATATCAACAAGTTCAATCTTTCTCTTTTTGACTAGAAAAAAATCAAACATTTAAGCTTCCTCAGAAGGAAACACGAGAATATTGTTTTATATTAATTCTAGGAAACAAAAGAATTGAAACCACATTTTTTTTATTGGAAACGTTATTGTATTATACCTGCCAGAATATCATCTACGTTAAAACGACCTGATACTGAACTACAATATTTTATTTTGAAATAATTCTTATTCTTTCATTTATAACTGTTCATATGCCCCTATTTTCTTGTGTATAAACAGAAAGAAAAAATACATAAATATACTGGTATATTTATTTATGTAGTAATTTATTTAATTTTGATAGCTATTTTACTGTCTAAACAAAATCTGTATTTACTGATATATTTCAGCTATGTTACAAGGATAATTATCTTTAGTTGGTAGTGTATAGAACTAACATAGACAGATAAAGATAAAGATGGGGAATGCAAAAGAAAACATAGATTAATTAAGAAGCCTGAAACCAAAGTATTTGAAAAGATGAGGACTTATTCTCGTACGAAAGATTTCGTTCTAGATATATGACATCGCGTACCTGGACAGAATTATGAGGTCCGCAACCGGCTTCTTAGAACATTTCACACCTTACCACGCTTATGCTTTAGCCTATGATTCTATAAGTAATTAAGAGCTGAAGATTTCCTATGCATTTTCTTATTATTGCATAATATAGAATAAGGAAAATAAACATGGAATATATCGATGTATCGAGTATCAGTATTCATATTAACAATGAATGATATGTCAGAGCTATTTTTGAGATTCTACGTCGGAAAAAAACGATTAAAATGAATATATATATCTATAGATATATATATATTATATATATATATATTATATATATATATATAATATAAAAAAATAGAAGTTTATGTCTCTTCGTGATCACTTTGTGAACTGCATACGTGGGGTGTAAGCCATTGATATATTCTAAGAAATTTTCTGCCCTCCGCTTACACCCCAAATATTACATTTACATTGAGCACGACGTCGACAATAAACCCTCCATTTTAGAATATTTTTAATACTCGAACTCCTCTAGGTTTTAATACCTGTGTTTTTTAGAAAAAGATATATATATATATGTATATATATATATTATATATATATATATATATCTATATATATATATATATATCTACATACATACATATACGTCCACACACGCACCCACACACACCCACTAAAAAAAACCCACACACCAACACACACACACACACACAACACACACATATATATATATCCTATTAATCTATATATATATATATATATATATATTTATTATATATATATCATATTACATAGGACAATATTAGCCGAAGACGTGGTAATATTGCTTTGGGAGTACAGCTTTTCCCATCATCAGGGTCACTTATCAATAGAATGATACAAAAATTGAAGAGAAACTGTAAGAAAACTATACTGATTCACTTTATCTAAAAATAAAAAAAAAACTATAATTGGTATTACTTTGAAATACAGAATATAAAGTAAAAAAGGAACAAAAACTGTGAAAGGACAGTGCTACGTTACAAGGGATTACGGGGGGAATCTGCTTTTTACGAATATCTTATAACTTAGTCCTCGCTCTTTTGTCATTTTTGATTTGCAGTTAACTTAGCTTTTTGTTCTATTTTTACATTATATAATGCATTATTCAAAGTATTGTCAATTATAGCTGTTTTGATATTTTTAGAGATAGTGAATAAGTATAGTTGTCTAACTGTTTCTCTTTATTTTTTGTATCATTCTATAGATAATGACCATGATGATGGAAAAAGTTATGATTCCTGAAAGCTCAGCTGTGGACATGCTTTTTATTCTAAGGAGAACAGGATAATCTTCTTACTATTCCTGCCTTCTGGATATCCGTTCCTCCTTAGATGTATATATATAGATATATATCTATATATATATATATATATATATTATATATATATATATATATAGATAATATACATATAATATATATATATAATATAAGATTATTATATATTTACTATATATATATATATTATATATATATATATATATATATGTATGAATTAATTACTCACATCGAACCGTGATTCAATTATATATCAATTCAAGCTACAAATGATCCCGTTAATATCTAAAATTCCTTTACCTCCCAAAATGATATAGTTTCATATATGTACCGAAGGGGAATTTTTTAATTGATAAAAATTTCGTCCCCCCATGGGATCGAACCACCGTCCAAGTGTACGGGGACGAAACGATACAGTCAGTGGACTGTGATAATTATTCATAACACAGGCTACGTGCTGTCAACGTCGAATTGCCAACATGGTAGACGGGGTTTCCATAATCGATTCTAATTACGAAAGCAATCCAGATCGAGGGTGATTTGTAAGGTCAAATCGGATATGAACTTATAGCCGTCTCTGTTTGGCTGATTGGATAGCGTCACTGACCTGTTACTGATTTCGTCCCCGCCACTTGACGGTGGTTCGATCCCATGGGGGGACGAAATTATTATCATTAAAAATTCCCCTTCGGTACATATATGAAAATAGATCATTTGGGAGGTAAAGTGAATTTAGATATTAAAGGACATTGTGCTTGAATTGATATATATTATGACTGTGTTATGTACTATATAATATATATATATAGATATATATATATATATAATATATATATATATATAATATATATATATAATATATATCTATATATTATATATTACTGGTAAAAAAATGTTCTGAACAACAGATTTCCATCTAATAAAAGGAGCACATAAAACACCAAATAGAGAAAAAGTAACTATAATTTCAGAGGCTGCTGTCCTCCCTCTGCAGGTAGATGATGAGAAAAGTTTACAGAAAAGGTTGTATTTATACCAACAGGTCCATCCCACAACAAGCCATTTAAGTCACTCCCGCGTGTAATCTTCCTTTATCTTCTTAGGTGGTTGAATGAAGTACGTTGTCGATCGGGTCCGAAATCCATCCTTTCCTTTTGAGATGTTCATTATTACCTTTCTCTCTTTTATTAAGGCAGATTCCATCATTTGAACTCTTGTACCGGCAGTTGCTGCTATAAATTACCGTGACAAATTCAGTTTTAATTCTATGGTTATGTTCATTATAATGGTTAAAATGCCGAGTTACGGTTTGTCCATACGCTAAACTGACCGTTTTGTGTTTATTCATCTCTGGGGAAGGGATTTTAACCTGTAAATTCCGTGTAAGGTTGGGTCACAGTCCTGCATGGGATTCGTAATACCCCAGAGTCCTTTGGAGATGTCTTTTGTTGGACGTTTTATCAGGGATTTGGCTAAGTGTTTGGGTAAGTAAATACAAAGGGTTCGATTTTCCGAGGGGGTTGGTTATTCTTTCATCGTGTCCGTGGGGAATTATTATTTTTATTGTTGGGTGTATCTCTGGTCTTGTCTTTATGGTGTCGGTAGAAATGACGTTAGGCTTTTGGGAATTGCTTTTCTCATTATATGGTCAGGATATTATTTAAAGACGAAGTTGGCTTGCGATTAGTTTCAAATTCTTTTCCAGGAATTCTGGAACAAATTCGTAAGGCTCTTAGAACAAGTTACTAGCTCACACCAGTTTGATATAAATGTCATGGATAGCTAAAGTAGTGAATGATAAAGTGAGAACTTTGTTTTTCTGTATATGTTAAAATTTTGTATTCTGTCGTATCTCTGATATTAAAACATCAGAAAAGGATTTTGCTGTCTGTTTCCCAATTCAACTTAAATTTTGGATGCTGGGCACTAATGTGGTTTAATTTCGAGAGGAATTTCATTGAAATTGCCCCACCCATTTCCAAATGTTGGATATCATTCCAGTATCTCATCCACAGCATGTTTTTGGGTTTATTTGCATTTATTACTGTAGTTTTCAAAGTATTCCATGTACAATTGGCTAGTAACAGGACTTAAAGGACTACCCTACTACATCCGAATTTTTGCTTGTAGAATGATTCCCCTAATGAAAATACGTTTCTTATGCACATATTCAACTAGACGTTATATTTTGTCCAGCGCCAATGGAAATGATCTATAGTGGGATAATTTTCCCCTTAAAAACTGAAGAACGTCCCTGTACTACTGTACTTTAGTGAACAGGGAATCTACATCAAGGCTTAAAGTTTTATGTTGTGATGGTATATGTTGCTTCTTCCTGAATTTGTTGACAAAACTCTTCGAATGTTTAATGTGACTGGGAGAAAAAGTGCTAAAAAAGGGAAAGGAGGCCAGCTAACCTTTAGAATTTTTGTAATTGTGAAAGCCCGTCACCTGAAACTATGGGTCTGAATGGAGATTGTCTTTGTGAGTTTGGGAAGGCCATAAAATAGGGTAATTTAGGATTAATTACTTTAAATTCTCTACTAGTTTCATACTCTTTTGTCTTTTGCCAATTAATCTTACTTTCGCCGAAAAAAAATCTGTGGTAACGTTTTGGAGGGATTTTTCGTCAGTTTTTTTCGTATGTGTTGTGTCGCTAGTGAGCTGGTTGTATTTTGTCACGGTAAGAAGTCTTGTCCATTATTACGATTTTGCCGTCATTTGTCGGATCTACTTATTATAACATTCTAACTTTTTTTCAGCGATTGGATGGCTACATCATGAATCTGCGGGAACAGGAATATTTTCTGTGTAAGTCAGTTAAGCATTTAGTAACCACTCCTTTTAACATATCTCTTCACGGTTGTAGTTTTTGTCAATATGATTTATAAAAGCCACCTATGAAGTCTATGTTTTTTTTGCGGTCTGGCATAATGGCAAAGGATAAGCCTAAATTTAAACTAATGTTGATTTACAGTAAGGGGGGTGTTTGGATAAGTTTTAAAACTTTGTCTTGTTGCTCATAATTTTCCATGCACTATTGTCTATAGGTTATTTAACTTGCGTAGAAGTCGGTGGAATGAGTCGACGCTATTATAGGCAGCAATGTCGAACGAATGAAATCAGAAATACCTGTATATTGTGGTCCGTAGTGAGGAGGCGAAGATTAACTGGGTTCCATATATTACTCTCGTAGGTACGAAGAGGTCGTTTTCCGTATCGGTGATTCTTTCCTCCAGGAAATCTTGTGTGAGATGAGGAAGGGTCCTATGCAGAGTCCCTCTCCCGAATCCGTACATTTTTGGTATTACTTGTTCTTTGAGGCATTCTTTAAAAGTGTTTTTGGTTTTTCACAGCCGGTGTGTCTGATCAGTTTCTTTTCAAATCTTGTCGAAAAATTGGCTTGACCTTCTGGAAGTTGAGTGAAGAATCCTGGAAGGCGGTTGAATTCCATAATGGGCTGCAAATGACTGTTAAAAATGTTCTGTACGACAGATTTCCATCTAATAAAATGGCGCCCTAAAACACCAAAATAGAGAAAAAGTACTATATTTCAGAGAAACTGCTGTCTCCCTCATTCAGGTAGATGAATGAGAAAAGTTACAGAAAAGGTGGTATTTATACAGAGGGTCCAATCCACAACAAGCATTTTAAGTCAACCCCCGCTGATAATCTGCCTTTAATCTTCTTAGGGTTGGGTTGAATGAAGACGTTGTCGATCGTGTCCGAAATCATCCTCCTTTTGAGATGTTCATTAACCTGCCTCTCTTTTATTAAGGCCGATTCCATCATTTTGACTCTTGTACGGCAGTTGCCTGCTATAAATTACACGTGAACAAATTCCGTTTATTCTAATGTTTATGTTCATGTTATATGGTTTAAAATAGCCGAGTTCTGTTGTCATAACTAACTGACCGTTTGTGTTGTATTAAAACTGGGGGAAGGGATTTACCTGTAAATCCGATGTAAGTTGGTCCACAGTCTGGCATGGGATTTCGTATACCCCAAGTCTTTTGGAGATGTCTTTTGTGGACGTTACTCATGGATTTGGCTAATGTGGTTTTGGGTGACTTAAAATGGCTTGGTTTGTGGATGCCCCTCTTGGTATACACTACCGACCTTTTCTGTAAACGTTTCTCATCATCTACCTGAAGAGGGAGACAGCAGTCTCTGAAATATAGTACTTTTCTCTATTTTGGTGTTTTTATGGGCTCCTTTTATTAGATGGAACTCTGTTTGTTACAGAACATTTTTACCAGTCATTTTCGCCCATTTATGAATTCAACCGCCTTTCCAGGCTTCTTCACTCACTTCCAGAATTCAAAGCCAATTTTTTTTCGCAAGTTTGAAAAGAACTGATCAGACTACACCGCTGAAAACCAAAACACTTTTAGAAGAATGCCTCAAGAACAGTAATACCAAAAATGTACGGATTCGGGAGATTGACTCTGCAATCGGACCCTTCCCTCTCTCACACAAGAGTTTCCTGGAGTAAAGAATCACCGATCGAAAAACGACATCTTCGTACTACGCAGAGTAATATATGGACCCCTGTCTAATCTTCGCCCTCCTCACATACGGACCACCATATACAGGTCTCTGATTCATTCTGTTCCGAATTGCTGCCTATAATATCGTGAACTCATTCCAACAGACTTCTACGCAAGTTAATACCTAATAGACAATAGTGGCAGGAATAAATCTTGAGCAACAAGACAAAGTTTTAAACTTATCCCACAACCCCCCTTACGGTAATCAACATTTAGTTTTTAAATTTGGCTTATCCGTTGCCCTTATGCCAACCGCAAAACACCTAGACTTCATAGTGCTTTTGATAAATTCATATCTGACAAAACTACAACCGTGAATAGATATGTTTAAAAGGAGTGTTTCCTAATGCTTTAACTGCTTCCTACGAAAATATCCTGTTCCCCGCAGAATTCATGATATCCATCCACTCGCTAAAAGGTAGAATGTTTAAATAGTAGATCGCGACAAAGACGAAAAATCTAATATGGACAAGACTCACCTTGACAAAATCAACCAGCTCCTGCGACACAAACACATACGAAAAACTGACGAAAAATCCCCTCCAAAACGTTTTCCCACAATTTTTTTTCGGAACGTAAGATTAATTGGGCAAAAGACAAAAGAGTATTGAACTATTAGAGAAATTTAAAGTATTAATCCTAATTTACGCCTATTTTTTTATGGCCTTCCCAAACCACAAAGACAATCTTCCATTCAGAACCCATCTTGTTCATGTGCGGTGCTTTCAATTACATAATTTCTAATGGTTAGCTGGCATCCTTTCTCCCTTTTTAGCACTTTTTCTCCCATCACCATTAAACATTCGGAAGATTTTTTGTCACAAATTCAGAGAAGCACATATACCACTTCACAACATAAAACTTTTAAGCCTTGATTAGATTCCCCTGTTCAACTAAAGTAGCCAGTACAGGACGTTCTTCAGTTTTTTAAGGGTAAAATTCTCCCCCTATTCAGATCATTTCCCAATTGCGTTGACAAAATAATAAACCTAAGTTGATTATGTGCATCTAATAACGTATTTTCATTCGGGGAATCATTCTACAAAGCAAAAATTTGGGTGTAGTATGGGTAGTCCGTTAAGTCCTGTCTAGCCAATCTGTACATGGAATACTTTGAAACTACAAGTAAAGAAATGCGCAATACCCAAAACATGCTGTGGATTGAGATACGTGGATTGATATCCCTAACTTTTGGGATACTAGGTGGGCAATTTCAATGATTCCTCTCTAAATTAAACACATTATGCCCAGCATCCAAATTTAAAGTTGAATGGGAACATACAACAAATTTCCTTTTCTTGATTTTTAATAATCAGAGATTACGACAGATACAAATTTTACCATATACAGAAAACCAACGTTTCTCACTTTCATACATTTCCTACTTTAGCTATCATTTTGACATTTCTATCAAAATGGTGTAGCTAGTCTTTGTTCTTAAGAGCCTTACGATTTGTTCCCATAATTCCGGAAAAGAATTTGAACTAATTCGCAGCAACGTTCGTCTTTAAAATATCCTGACCAATAATTGAGAAAGCATTCAAAAAGCTAACGTAAATTTTCTTACCGACCCCTACAGACAAGACCAGAGATACACCACAATAAAAATAATAATGCCCCACCTGGACACGATTTAAGAGAATACCAACCCCCGTCGGAAAATCGCACCCTTTTGTATTTACTTACCCAACCACCTTAGCCAAATCCTGATTAACGTCCAAAAAGACATCTCCACAGGACTCTGGGTATACGAATCCCATGCCAGGACTGTGACAAATCTTACATCGATTTACGGTAATCCCTTCCCAGAGATTAATACAACACAAACGGTCAGTAGGTATGGACAAAAGAACTCGGCTATTTTCACCATATAAATGAACATACCATAGAATAAACTGGAATTTGTCACGTTATTTATAGCAGTCACTGCCGTACAAGATCCAATGATGGAATCGGCTTAATAAAAAAGAGATGCAGGTAATGAACTCTGCGAAGGGTGAACGGGATGGGATTTTCGACACGATCGTGAACACGTATTCATTCAACCAACCCTTAAGAAGATTAAAGGAAGATTTACAGCGAGGAGGGGGGGGGAGGTGAACTTAAAAATGGCTTTTTGTGATGGACCTCTTGGTATAATACCACCTTTTCTGTAAACTTTTTCTTCTTCATCTCCTGAGAGGAGACAGCAGTCCTCTGAAATATAGTATTTTCCTCTATTTTGGTGTTTTTATGAGCTCCTTTTATTAGATATAATATATAATATATATAATATTATATATATATAATAGGATATATATAATATATATATATTATATATATGTACAATATATATATATATAGCTATATATATATATATATTATATTCTAAATATATATATATATATATATATGTATATTATATTCTATATTATATATATATATATATATCTATATATATATATTATATAATATATATATATATATATATATATATATTATGTACGGAGGAAAAGGAATATCCAAGGCGTGGTAATATTACAGAGATTATCATTTTCTCCTTAGAATAAAACAGCCACACAGCCGAGCTTTCAGGAATTCATAAGTTATCTATAGAATGATACAAAAAATA
>NC_061098.1:55716721-55724221 GCF_015104395.2 Macrobrachium nipponense | reverse complement strand
TAATGTTCATGCAGTATTTATGTGAAACTTAATTGCAATGGGCCGTGTTTCTTAATGTATCACTTTGGACATAATTACTCCAGTATGCAGTGTTCATTAGGGATGCAAGCCTGCTTTCACATGCATTCTGATTAAGTCTGATAATTATGTGTTCGATGTTTTTTATATCTCCTTTCGATATGTTCTGGCACTAATGACCGTTATATATTTGGTACTATGTTAGTATTAAAGCTTTTACTGGCAGCTGCAAATATATTGCTTTGCAAATTATTGTATATCCTCTCACTAACAATACATTTTTTTACCATTATTATAAAGTGCTAACACGAAACAAGCTAGATAAAAAGAGATAATTGTAAATTGAATATTTTAAATTTTGATTAATATCCCCACATTTTTCAGATGCTCTTTATTAGAAAATAGTAATAATAATAAAAATAATAATAATAATAATAATAATAATAATAATAATAATAATAATAATAATAATAATAATAATAATAATAATAATAATACCTATCTTAATATCATTATCTTCATTTTTGTTATCGATGTACAAATTACGCGGCAAGTGGAGCGATAAAATATACCTCATTACTCTTGTAAAGTCTTGGTATATGTCTCTCTATGACTCAGTACTACTACTTCTATTACTACTGCACAACAACAACTACTACTATAATAATAATAGTAATAATAATAATAATAATAATAATAATAATAATAATAATAATAATAATATATAATAATAATAATAATAATAATAATAATAATTAATAATAATAATAATAATAATAATATAATAATAATAATAATAAATGAAAGAAAGAGAAAAAATTGATAAGTATCAAGACCTGAAAATGGGAATAAGGATATGGGATATGACAGTGGAAATTATACCCATAATCATATGGACACTAGACACGATCACAAGATCATTGAGAAGGAACCTGGAAGAACTAGATACCGAAGTAGCTCCAGGGCTCATGCAGAAGAGTGTACTTCTGGAAACAGAGCGCATAGTAAGGAAGGTAATGGACTATGATAGATAATAATAATAATAATAATAATAATAATAATAATAATAATAATAAGAATAATAAAATAATAATAATAATAATGATAATAATAATAATAATGTTAAAAAATATCTACTATTATATATTGAAAATAAAAATAATCTTAATATATAATTGTGGATATTTTTTAACAATTTGTTTTCACGAGACTGAATTTCTTAGCTATAATAATAATAATAATAATAATAATAATAATAATAATAATAATAATAATAATAATAATAATAATAATAATAATAAAAATAATAATAATAATAATAATAATAATAATATAAACTTTTTTTTTCATAAGTTCTGGTTCATTTACAATACAAGTATTTCATTCAATAAGTTTGAAGATGAACTGGCATGTCCAAACTGATATCATATAACTTATTCATTAGAAATAGTCTAACAGTAATAACTTACGATTTTGATCACTGAAATAATGCATAGAAAGCTATCCTGACTTACTGAAGCTTCTGTAAAATACGGTATTGAGCCAAAGTTTCGGTTTGCAAGAAAGGCTTAGATAAATCAAGGGCTTCCCCGTTATTGGGCATTGTAGAAATTGTCTCATAAATCATCTCCCGAGGCTGATTTAAAATTCCACAAAGCAAAGTCTGATATTGCTGTCTTTTTTTTTTTTTTTAGTTTTTTTTTTAGACTCTTAGTTAACAGATTCTTTCGACGGTAGAATCTATTTGATGATACACCCAAAGGAATAATTTACTTCGTACGAGGAAAGAAAATAGATTTGTTCCTATGCCAACATTTGAAACATAAAACAATACTGTACGAAACTCTCAGATGTAGTCCACGAAACTCTCAGCTGCAGCCCGGTGGTAGACTGTGCTGTTGGCATCTATAGCGGTGCTAGACGGACGATCATGAGTAACCTTAACTTCAAATAAAATAAAAACTACTGACGTAGAGTACTGCAATTTGGTATGTTTGATGATTGCTGGGTGGATGATCAACTTACCAATTCGCTGTAGCCTCAGTGATTTTTAAGATTTGAGGGCGAACAGAAAGAACGCAGACTGACAGACAGACAAATGGCCATCTCAATAGCTTTCTTTTACAGAAAACTAAAAATGGCGAAGAATAAGAAGTTTTTATTCAAGTTAAGACATAAACAGAGAATAAACGACTATGATAAATGAGGTAAAACAATAAATAAAAAATATGAAGAAATTGACTAAAAATGAGCAAATGTGATAAACGAAACAAATGAGATAAATTAAATAAAAAACAATCCAATGCAAAATTGGTTAGCAAAGGATATTTACACAGCAAAATGATGCTTACTTTTGATACATTTTATCTTGAAAAAGCTAGTGGACTTCGATAACCAATGAGGACAGAGAGAGAGAGAGAGAGAGAGAGAGAGAGAGAGAGAGAGAGAGAGAGAGAGAGAGAGAGAGAGACCTTTAATATCTATTACATTCGATGTTTACTATTATGCAATGTGGTTTTCATTCATTCCTTCCATCTTCTAAATGACTTTTGTAGCCAACAGCTGTTCAGTGAAAATTCAATATAAAAAAAATAACTCACAAGCAAAATAACTTAATAATGATTTCTTTTTACCGCTGGAAGTATCCTAGAAAAATACGAACTGTCACTACTGTGAACTAAATCAAATATATATTTCTTAAGTTTACTGAGAATAACAAGTCAGGATCTATGCTTGTATTAGAATAATAAGCTTTGGTCTAATATCCATATTCTGGAATGAGGACTGTCAATGATTTTTAATAGTAAGGACGTCATAAGGGATTTATAAAGTCTTAACTGAAATGTATGAACATAAGTGGATAGATATACAATAATAATCAAGAGAGTTTGTAACATTTAAATCTCGTTCATCGTGATGGGAAGAATAAAAAACTTCAAGGAATAAAGAACAGAGCAAAAATATTTATTTTCTTATAGATGAAAAAGACAAATATATGAATACGCATCAGTGAATATCAGTTAACTCACCTGTTACAAAAGAGTCTATTACTGAGTAATGTGACACTTGCCTTACTTTCATTTTTATGTGGTTAATTATTTCTTACACAACAACGTGGACTTGATATTTCCACAACAATAAGTCGATTTATTTTTCGTAAAAAATTGTTAGTTTCCATTACGGGCAATTGATTATCACGTCAGAAGATCAGAGAGAGAGAGAGAGAGAGAGAGAGAGAGAGAGAGAGACAGCATCACAGTCTTGCTATTTCCAAAAACAACAAACAGAATAGGGTAAACGAAAAGATAGAGAAACGATATGGACTTCCTCTCCCCTTCGTCAGGATACCCCTTGCCCCAAATAGGTCACGATCTTCCATCGGCGAGGAAATCAGTCCTGCCCTTTGAACCAAAAGGAATCTAATCCCGGGAAACCTTTTATTGGCGTCCAATCGGACACCAGCGAAGGCTCGGGATGCCTATCGGGATGAAACGTGAATACTGGGAAGTGATTTTTCGAGAAGAATGGCCCAGTTCGTGTTTTTTTTTTTTTTTTTTTTTTTTTTTTTTTTTGTGGGGTACGGGAGCGGTTGGGGTGGGGGGGGGGGGTGGGGGGGGGGGGGGTTGGAGGGTTTGGGAGTCGGACGAGGGGCTAGGCATCTACCGTTGTCTATTAGGCTGGTCCTTCTTGGGATTTAAATTTAGACTCGATAATGGTCGGGGACCTTGTAGGAAATACTAAACGTTATTTGAATTGTCGATTAAAATTTGTCCTCTAATTATTATAATAAAATATCGAAGTTTTACATCTACCATCTATCAGTCTGTTTCTGCCCTTCCCTTCCTCTCTCTCTCTCTCTCTCTCTCTCTCTCTCTCTCTTTCTAGTTTATAAAATTCACTTATTCATTTTCGATTGAAATTTCTTTATATTTACGTATGCAATTTAATGTTGATTTCAACAATTAGGTTGAGAAAACTATTATCAAGACTACCGTGTCTCATTTATATATATAATATATATATATAATATATATATATATACTATATATATATATAAATACTATATATATATATATAATATATATATATATATATATATATATATATATATATATATATAATATATATATATATATATACAAGATCACTTATGGCTTGATCACAGTTCTGAACATAATTGATAAAATCAACAACATTAAATTGCACACCTAGAATATGAAGAAATTTCCATTGATAATGGACAAGTGAATTTTATAAACTAAATGAGGAAGAGAGTTTTTGCGAAAAATTGAAGGATCTGTTGAAATAGACACTAATTAACTTATTGCCTCGTTCAGAATACACACACACACACACACATATATGTATGTGTGTGTGTGTGTATGGGTGTGTGATACCTGAGCATGATACCAAAAATATAAAAAAGTATTGCTAACAATAATTTAAACAACACTGAATTCTGAACAAGGGAATAAGTTCATTAGTGTCAATTTCAACAGATATTTAAATTTTACCCAAAATCTCATAATTAAAAATAATTATTGAAAAGAAGTAAAGGTCCTTACAGACTTATATAGAATTCCTCAAAACACGTATCTGAGTCGGCGATAATTCCATGCAAGCATTGAAAACAGCACAATTAACCCATAAAAGTGAAAACTCAATCTTTTGTAGTTTTTTTTATATTTTTTCAAACTGACATGAAGAGCAGGAAGTGTTTTTTGACTAAGTCACATGAAACGAATCAGAACGTCGCAGGGAAGGGAAAAGTTCAAGGTTTTCTATTGGAAATTAATTAATAAGAGTTAAAGCAAGGCTTTCCATTCATAGCGTCACTACGAATTTGATATTTTTCTTTTAGAAGCTGTCATCATAACTTGATTGCATATTAGTTATCTGCTGTTATGACTCTTCTTATTATTTTTATCTTTCTGTCTCTCTTCGTATCTATCTATCTATCCGTCTATCTAGGCAAATCTAACATATATATATATATATATATATATATATATATAATATATATATATATATATATATATATATATGTATATATATAATATATATATATATATATATATACTATATATAACATATCTATCCATCTATCTAGCAATCTACAATATATATATATATATTATATATATATATATATATATATATATATATATATACATATCTATTCCACTATAGCAATCTAACATATCTATCTATCTATCTATCTAATCGATCTATCTATCTATCTATATATATATATATTATATATTATATATATACATATTATATAAATACATATATATACAGCATAACTTGAATGCATATTAGTTATCTGCTGTTATGACTCTTCTTATTATTTTGATCTTTCTGTCTCTCTTCGTATCTACTATCTATCCGTCTATCTAGCAATCTAACAATATATATATATATATATATATATATATATATATATATATATATATATATATATATAAATATATATATGTATATAAGGAAACCATATACAGAAAAATGAAAGGATTGTAACCAGGAACCGACATTAAACATAGAAGATGTTAAATATGAAGTGGTCCAATAGCACCATAGTACTTAATATGCATAGAAATACAGGTATTAAGTCACCTCACGGACACGAAATGGATGAGAGTTTTGACGAAGCAACAACAAAAGTTTATTGCTGAAGATTCATCCCAGACAAGAAAATATGAAGACAGTCATCTCAGGTACAAAAGAGCTCATCATTGGGAGGAAGGGGTTTTGAGGGAAGAAAGATAAGTTATACTCAAAATGGATATAAGCTCGGATGCACTTAGAGATTGAGATTATATCTCTGATTTGAGGATGCTTGGGGAATATTACAGTAGCTCAATAACCAAAAAAAAAAAGTAACACGCCAAGTGTTATGGTTACAATCATCAAAATGTTTCTGTATGGTGTGTAATTCATTTGTGAAGAAAAAAAAAATTTATATATATATACATATATATATATATATATATATATATATAGTATATATCATATTACATATATATATATATAGATAATATATATAAATAATATATCTATATATATATATATATAATATATATATATATAATATATATATATATATATGTGTGTGTATATATATATACATTGTTATATTTATAGCAGGTTTGTTAACGAAAAATATTTTCTAAATAAAACATTTTCAGATCACTGTTACTCTGTAGGCAAACATCGAACAGTTATCACCTCCTAACCTTATAATCTTGGTTGTTAAATTATCAATAATTATTACCATAAGTCAAACTTTTAAAACTAATATTTTGGATAATGAATATAACTATAATGCATTAGCATTCTGTTTTATATCGAAATAAAAAAAGAATGTTGAATACTATGCTGATAACCTCCTACATGGAGTTTTAACATTGATTTTGGTAATTGGAATCATTAGATATGTAGCTGTACAGGAGGTATGCAGATTAAAGTACTAAATGACAGATTTTGGAAAATATGGAGGGATAAAGTATATGTGATTCATTATGCTAATATTAGGAATAGGTGCTTTGTCAGAGAAATACGTATGTAAATTAATATTAGAGGGTAGAAGGTCATACGATAAGAAAGGATTTTTTGTGTTATACAATAGGCGTTTGTCAATACGCAATAATCGTCTGGTTTCCCAGTCACCTCAAACTTTTCCTATATTCGACAAGCGTTAGCTTATAGTTTGAATTTCAATGTTTCTTTAATTTTCGTAATATACTTCCTGGAATACAACACGTACACATATACAAAGACAAATGCGAAATAGGAGAATGAAACGTCCATGAATTCAAAACTTACACAAAAACAAGCATAAACTGGGCATTATTCGTTCGAAATAGTTAGGAAGTATTTTCAAAGCTTTTCTTCAATAAGGCCGTTTACATTCCTTTAGAAACTATAAATATTTGTCCTGCTAGTCCTAAGGAATACATCTTAAAATTGAAATTAAATTATAAATTCTGCAAGTTTTAGACATATAGTGTCCATTAAATGAATAAATATATCATCTTTGTTTTAAACTAGAATTCTACCTTCATCCGAAAACAGGAGCGTCCTTTGTAAACAAGCCGAGGTCTGCGCTTTCTCCGTAGTGCTTTCTCCTCCTCCACTTTCTCTCTCCTTCCTCCCAGGGTGAGATACTCCTCAACATTCTGATTACACAATTTAGGAGGTTTAATGGGCTAATCTGATACTTGGCTATACAATTTCACCGCCACCTGAGAGAAAATAGCTCCCTATTAAGTGAGGCTTGCCTCCACCTCCGCGGGGTGAGAGATTACAGAGTCGAGGAATTTCCTATTAAATTCGATCTCTCTCTCTCTCTCTCTCTCTCTCTCTCTCTCAATTCATGTAAACACACACACCCTTAACACACACATACATATATTAAAAACGTCCTGAAATTTCAATAGCTCTCTCTCTCTCTCTCTCTCTCTCTCTCTCTCTCTCTCTCTC
>NC_061098.1:55711721-55714221 GCF_015104395.2 Macrobrachium nipponense | reverse complement strand
CAGGACAGCGAGAAGACCAGGAAAATTCTTTTTATTTCTGGTAACGCTTCGGGAATAATTTCCTATCTTCAGAGTGATAAATAATATATTCATTTATACGATATTAGAAAATATGCTAAATGAACTAATAATGATAAGAAATCTATTATTGTAATATAACGGCCGGTAAGATAAAAGTAAATTAAAATTATGCATAACTTAGTGTAATAACAGCCAAACCTCTGAACGGTAAGGCCTGCAACATTCGTTCCTTTTTATCTATTTCTAATCATATTTTTTATCTGTTATTTCACTAAATCATGTCTAGTTTTAATTGACTTTCAGCTTAACATTGCTTTTTAGTCATTATTTATCTTTTAGTTTAATGACTGTTATATTGTAAAACTAGATTTCGTATAGTTATTATCTTCTTTTGCACACTTTTTAATATTGACAAAATCATTCTATTTATAGCCCTGAAGATGGAAAAGTACTTCGAAACGTTGGTGGAAATAAAAAGAAATTATTTCCGGTCTTCTCGCTGTCCTATCTATTATTAAACTGAAGCTCACCAGGAATGAAAATCTTACAAGATAATTGTATATATATTCATACACCCACACCCATACACACATATATACACACACACACACACACACACACACACACACACATATATATATATATATATATATATATATATATATATATATATATATATATATATATATATATATATATATATATATATATATATATATAACCTTCGGTTATCGCCACGATCTAACCTTTTATAAAAATATGTCAAAAGTTTTAGTAGAATTCTCTCTTCCTCGAAGAAGAAGATAAAAGAAATAAGACAACAGAAACTCGGTGTAAAAGACACCATTAATATCCGTTAAGGGCAGTGCTCTAATGAAAGAGTGTCTTTCAGAGTCGTCTGTTTCCGATAAAAAATAGAAGAAGAAGAAGAAGAAGAAGAAGAAGAAGAAGAAGAAGAAGAAGAAGAAGAAGAAGAAGACGGGGATGGGTTAAGTGTAATTTCTTAAGAGGGACGTACGCGTCAAGAACACGAGGAATAATTTGTCCAATGAAAAGCCAAATAAATAAATAATTAAATAGATAAATAAATAAATAAATAAATATGATGATCTGATAAATGAAAATCTCCTAAATTTTTATGATAGGAAGAATAAATATATTCGTCGCCAGTAATTTATGCATGATGGATATGATGAAATGTATTATGTTTCTGCTTTCATTATGTCCGATGATAATTGTCCAGTTAATATTCATTTTTTTAATTAAAAGGTATTTACTTAACTGAGGCCAATTGTAAGAATAATGTACCATTATTCTCACTATATCAAATTTGAATTTATTGGGTTATATAAAATGGGCCTTCAATAATGAGTTATCATTTTGCTAATATGAATATATCGAGGAAATATATAGAAATTCACACAAGCACTTAAAGTTAGCTATTTTCTGCTTTTTCACATACTAGAGTAGTACCTATGTTTTTATACACACATATATATGTAAGTATGATATTTTATAATATATACGATATATATATATATATAATATCTACTAGAGAATTAATAAGATATATTATATTATATAATACATATACCTATATATCAATTATAATTATATATATATATTAATATATAATATATTTTATAATATATAAGACAATTTATATATATATATATATATATATATAAATATTATAATATATAATAACTATACATATCATATAAATATCTAATATAAACCTATATATATATACATAAACGCATTTACATACATATAAGCATAACTGAATCCAACAAATTATGAACCAGTAAAGAAAAAAAATTGGAAGAAAGGATCATGAGAATCCCACCATGAAAAGAAGAATCTCTCTCTCTCTCTCTCATGTCTGAGAAAGAGCGACCTTTTCAGAACAGTCCCTTTGATATTCTGAGACGCTTTCACTCCGGCCTTATTACATAAGTTGTCTTTAGATCTCTCAATGGCCACCTATTTACTTAAGTGCTTTAAAGTGTCTGGTTGTGTATACATGGTTATATGTAGATATTTTTTCCCTAACATTTGTGTGATACGTGTATCGTTTCACTGTTACCTGGCGATGAGTATATATTTCAAAGGGCGCTTTTTACCGTAATTCCTAATTTGTACGTATTCTTCACCCTAATGAACAACTGAATTCACAAACGCTTTATATATTAAGGTATTGCATTTCTACAAATATCTATTTGGTTCAATCTTTCGCTGCCTTCCTGTGTGTACTGTTTACCTAAAATATTATCCCCCTCAATAAGACACAACTCTCTCGAAAAGTGAATCTCTTAGTTGTACTTTGAGAATTTCTCCAGTTTATAGAGATTTCTAGAGATCATCAGTCAAATATTATATTGAATTTAACATTAATATCACTAACCTAATAAAACATCATAGTTTTTATTTCCTCGCTTTATCTTTCCATTAGATCATACATAATCCAACAACGAGA
>NC_061098.1:55701721-55709221 GCF_015104395.2 Macrobrachium nipponense | reverse complement strand
ATCATTAATATCAAATCCTAATCTAAACACAACGTAACTTTCCTTTATTCTTGAAATATTTCCGTCCATATGATTAATTTTCCTGTTTACTTATATTTTTATTTATTGTTTTATTTTCTGTTTCCTTTTTTTACATTTTTGGAACAAATGTAAGTATATTCACTGTATAGAAAATCTGAAAATATTATTTTAAGTTCTCTTTCGTGGGTCATACACTGTCAAGTATTGATGAGTATGCCTAATGCTCAGACAACCCGTCAGATCGATATGTCTGCTTGCCTCGAGAGCTGCTGGGTGACTGAGGACTCTCTCTCTTTCTCTCTCTCTCTCTAAGTAATATATACATACATATATATACATACAAACATACACACACACGCACACACACACACACACACAAATATATATACACCACAACACATATATATATATATATATATGTATATATATATATATATATATATGTATATATATATATATATATATATATATATATATATATATATATATATATATATATATATATATATATATATATATATATGGGTGTTTATGTATGTGTGTTGTGTGTGCGTATGTTTACTCATGTGATATCCATATTCTTGGCACAACGTAACAATCATTTATTACATAAATAAATTCCATACCCATTTCTCCTACAATAGATTCGAATATATATTTTGTATTCATTATTTGTGACTACGAATAGTGTAAGCATTAAATGTCCTATTTCACAATGACAAAATTACTTATTGGGAACATACTGTACTTTACGTATATTTTGCTAAGGTATCAGGTTAAGCATATCAAGAAAATCTGTAAAACAAGGTATGCTTCACATTAACGTTTATTATTCATAATAATATAAGACATACTTACGAAGCACAGATCAATCAAGGACAGACGCGTTTGAATGTTTTCTTTCAAGTCAGTAGGCTAAGTGTTCACCATCATTCTTTCTGACTTACTTCCTTTTGATAAGTAGACAAGGTAATATTTCATTCCTCTTAATTCCTCGCGGTGAATGAGGGATTTAAAACGATCCCTCCTTTGATCAGCTTTTACGGATTACTATTAAGTCTATTGCATTCAGTTTCACGGTGTCAAAGATAATCTGCAATTTCTTAAAGAAATTCTGAATGGCCTTTATATATTTTTAGTTCGTATGTGATCGAATGTATGTGTGTGAGCATGTGTGTATGTGAGTGTTTGTTGGCTACCTCTTGTATTAACTTGCATATTTACCTTTCCTCGTGAAATTCAGAATATATGAGTGTGTCTATGCGTTTGAAACGTATGCATATGCGCGTCTGTGTGATGGAACGTCTATTAATACGTCTGTATGTTTCTTTTTGGGTTCATAATAGCATGTGTTCTATGATACAGTTAACAGTTAACAGTGGAAAATTTAATTCAATATCACTGAATATAATCAGTAATATATATTATAATCGTCTTAGCTAGAAATTGGTCCCTATTTAGATATAAACCTTTCATACTCTTCCTCTTTTAACTAAGAGCCATACTTATATCAGATAACCTTGCTAAAACGTTAAGTTCTAAAGTCATTATAACGGCAGGTAACTGCAACCATCGCGAAAAAGCCAAACTGATAATCCCGTAATGTTAACAAGTGTGCTTTGCTACGGTTCTGAGAATCAGCTGTTAGGATTCCTGTACTTGAAATGAAATGTTCAAAGACAACTGTTACAAGAGATGGAATGTCATACGTTCATTATATATATATATATATATATATATATATATATATATATATATATATATATCTTATATATATATATATATATAGTATATATATACACATGCATATAATCGAGGGGATATTTCCATCGTAATTTAAACTAAGGCCATGTGATTCCCACCCTGAAAAATATGATTAATCCAAAGGGGCTGTCAATGCTGCCAAAGCAGCTACGTGAAGGGAATAACCAGCTTTCATTAACAAAATAAACAGCAATAAACACAGCCGCCAAATCTATTGCGAAAGCTCTAGAGAGAATAAATATAAATAAACTTCGGGTAATTCAATTTCACTTCGTAACTTATCCATGAAGTATCCTGTTGACCAATCCCATTGAAAGAAAAAATATATATTTTAAAATTGGAATTTCTTATGATTGATGTTCTTATAGCGATGGAAATGCGACTTACTTTCACAATTTTGCTACAGGATTTATATATCTCCATACACGATATATATGCGTATATACATACACACATGTATATATATGGCTATATATATACATATATTTATTTATTTTTATATATATGTATGATATACCACAAACACATTTATATATTATGGCTATATATATATTACATATACTTTATTTTATTCTATTTATATTATTATAATATTGATATACCACCAAACCAAAACTTTTATATATATATTTATATATATATATATATATATATATATATATATATCATATATATATATACATTATATCCGTGTCTGTGTATCTATGGTTTTGAATGTGTATGTTTATGTGTGTATTTAAAAGGTAAATCGTACCGCAACATTATGAAACATGAATTGGAGGATCTTATTATCATATAAATTTCGGTCACAATGTAATCTTTACGAAGCTTTTTTTTACAAATATAATTTTCCACACTTGAAAAAAACACATGTAAGATTACATTCTCTCTTTTACAAACGGAAAATTGTGAATGATTTCCAGTAAAGCCTGGAATATTTTTTCTTGTCGTAAACGTAGACTTTTTTTTTTTTTTTTTTTTTTTTTACCAAATATCATTTTCATTTTATGTTTTAATATGAATAATAAATTGCATGCATATTAAGTAGTTCTACCATGAGAACTTCAAGTAAATAGTATTTATAATTTAGAGACAAAACTATTGAAATATAATCATAATATCAATCCTACTCACATATATATTTCTTTTCTACATTTGTATTTCATAATCAAAATTGTATTGTAAGATAACATAAAGATTACTGTAACGAAACAATGATACATAGTTTTAATTAATGTATAAATCTCACACAAATACACTTGCATATATTTACACACACACTCACAATTACGTACACACGTACACACACACCACACACACACACACATATATATATATATATATATTTATATTATATATATATATATATATATATATATATATATATATATAATATATATCTATATATAATATATATACTATATATATATATATGTGTGTGTGTGTGTGTGTGTGTATATATATATATATATATGTATCATATACATACACACACACACACACACACACATATATATATATATATATATATATATATATATATATATATATATATATATATATATATATATATATATATATGTATATATATGTATGTATATATATAAATATGTGTTTACTTATGTGTGTCTATGTATTCATACATGCATATTTTGTCAAAATATTATGTCTCACCTTGTAATAATTGTAAATTTCACTTTGTCAACACCAATGGCTTTTAGACACTATACAGCCAACAAAATCTCTTGAAGAGATTCACTTGTTAGGTTAAAAAATGATCACTTCGAACCTCTGCGCAACTAAGTTTCTTCTTTACTTAATCACAGTTTTATTACAAATTTCCTAACTACATATTTTTTTTCATTTCTAAATTATCAATTCAAATGATCGATCTATTCTCTATTTTTTTGCTTCAGCTTAATGAATGTTAGAAGACTCTTAAGATTGATTCAGAGCTTGAAAGTTCTTGGGTAAATATTCCACCTGAAAATCTGGCGGAGATTCAAGAGCGATCTCAGACAGACCGCACGCCAGCTCGACACGTTCGCTCAGCTCGGTGGCTGTGGGTCAACTGAGGTCCTACACAGTAGACACTGGCTGTGCTAACCGCTCTCTCACTCCCCCATCCCCACCGTTCTCTCTTCCCATCTTTCTTCCTCTCCCTCTCTCTCTCCGGCACTCCATTCCCCACCCCTACCCTGTCCACCCTTTTCTCTTTCTTCCTCTCTCCCTCTCTGTCCTTATGACTTCTCCTCAAATGATTTTTTTTGATTAAGTTAATAAGTCATTTAATTTTAGATAATAACAATAATATGAATTTGAGTTACACAGGAAGCCCTCGATTGTTTGTTCAGTTTCCATATCCCTTTTGTGTATATCAAACGTAAATCTTTTAAATAACAATGGCTGTTAACAAAATAAAATCAGTAACAATAAAAAACGAATTGTGATTTTATACAGTTTTGGCATAAGAAATGCTTCTTTAAAAGCAGAAATAAAACAATTTATTGATTATAACTATAGTGTTAACTTAGATATAAGACACAAATATAATTAATATATAAGTGCATATATATATATATATATATATATATATATCTATATATATAATATATATATATATATATATATATAATTATATATATATATATCTCTAATAAAAGGAGCCCATAAAAACACCAAAATATAAAGAGAAAAGTACTATATTTCAGAGACTGCTGTCTCCCTCTTCAGGTGGATGAATGAGAAAAGTTTACAGAAAAGGTAGTATTTATACCAAGAGGTCCATCCACAGGCAAGCCAATTTAGGTCACCCCCGCTGATAATCTTCCTTTAATCTTCTTAAGCGTTGGTTGAATGAAAACCTTGTCGATTGTATCTGAAATCCATGCTTCTTTTGAGATGTTCATTACCTGCCTCTCTTTTATTGAGGCTGATTCCATCATTTGACTCTTGTACCGGCAGTTGCTGCTATAAATTACAGGTGACAAATTCCAGTTTATTCTATGGTTATGTTCATTTATATGGTTAAAAATAGCTGAGTTGTGTTGTCCATACCTAACTGACCGTTTATGTTGTATTAATCTCTGGGGAAGTGATTTACCTGTAAATCCGCTGTAAGATTGGTCACAGTCCTGGCATGGAATTTGGCAAACCCCAGTGTCCTTGGGAGATGTCTTTTGTTGGACGTTAATCAAGGATTTGGCTAAGGTGTTTGGGTAAGTAAATGCAAAAGGGTTAGATTTTCCGAGGGTCTGAGTCACCTTCTTAATCGTTTCCAGGTGTGGAATTTTGATTTTATTGTTGGGTGTATCTCTGGTCTTGTCTTTAGGGGGTCGGTGGAAAATTACGTTTGCTTTGTGAATTGCTTTCTCAATTTTATGGTCGGGATACTTTAAAGACGAAAGTTGCTTGCGAATTAGTTCAAATTCTTGTTCCAGGAAATCTGGGGAACAAATTTGTAAGGCTCTTAAGAACAGGTTGCTGGCTACACCTATCTTGATAGCAATGTCGTGATAGCTAAGGTAGTGAACGTATGAAAGTGAGAATGTTGGTTTTCTGTATATGGTAAATTTGTATTCTGTCGAGTCTCTAATTATTAAAACATCAAGAAAAGGAATTTTGTTGTCTGTTTCCCATTCAACTTTAAATTTGATGCTGGGCACTAATGCTTTTAATTTTGAGAGGAATTGATTAAAATTGCCACACCTATTATCCCAAAATGTTAGAATATCATCCACATATCTCATCCACAGCATTATAGGCAGCAATGTCGGAACAGAATGAAATCAGATACCTGTATATATGGTTCGTAGTGAGGAAGCAAAGATTAGCCTGAGTTCCATATATCACTCTGCATAGTACGAAGATGTCGTATTTCGTATTGGTGATTCTTTCCTACAGTAATAAATGCAATAAAACCCAAAAACATGCTGTTAATGATATATGTGGATGATATTCTAACATTTTGCGATAATAGGTGGGGAAATTTTAATGAATTCCTTTCAAAATTAAATGCATTAGTGCCCAGCATCAAATTTAAAGTTGAATGGGAAACAGACAACAAAATTCCTTTTCTTGATGTTTTAATAATCAGAGACACGACAGATACAGAAAACCAACGTTCTCACTTTCATACATTCACTACTTTAGCTATCACGAGATTGCTGTCAAGATAGGTGTAGCCAGCAACCTGTTCTTAAGAGCCTTACAAATTTGTTCCCCAGATTTCCTGGAAAAAGAATCTGAACTAATTTGCAAGCAACTTTTATCTTTAAAGTATCCTGACCATATAATTGAGAAAGCAATTCACAAAGCTAACATAATTTTCTACCGACCCCCTAAAGACAAGACCAGAGATACACCCAACAATAAAATAAAAAATCCACACCTGGACACGATTAAGAAGGTGACTCAGACCCTCGGAAAATCTAACCCTTTTGCATTTACTTACTCAAACACCTTAGTCAAATCCTTGATTAACGTCCAACAAAAGACTCTCCCAAAGACACTGGTGTTTACCAAATCCCATGCCAGGACTGTGACCAATCTTACATCGGATTTACAGGTAAATCACTTCCCCAGAGATTAATACAACATAAACGATCAGTTAGGTATGGACAACAGAACTCAGCTATTTTTAACCATATAAATGAACATAGCCATAGAATAAACTGGAATTTGTCACATGTAATTTATAGCAGCAACTACCGGTAAAAGAGTCAAATGATGGAATCAGCCTTAATAAAAGAGAGGCAGGTAATGAACATCTCAAAAGGAGCACGGATTTCAGATACGATCGACAAGGTTTTCATTCAACCAACGCTTAAGAAGATTAAAGGAAGATTATCAGCGGGGGTGACCTAAATTGGCTTGCCTGTGGATGGACCTCTTGGTATAAATACCACCTTTTCTGTAAACTTTTCTCATTCATCTACCTGGAGAGGGAGACAGCAGTCTCTGAAATATAGTACTTTTCTCTCTATATTTTGGTGTTTTTATGGGCTCCTTTTATTAGATGGAATTCTGTTGTAACAGAACATTCTTACCAGCTATATATATATATATATATATATATATATATATATATATATATATATATATATATATATATATATATATATATATATAGAAAATACTGGTCACGTTTCTACCAGATACATATACAATTGTAATAGTCACAATGGCCTCTTAACGTCTTGAGTTCTTTGCCCCTTTTTTGGATACGCTTGTTACTACAAAGCCTGAAGATCAGTTTAAAGAAATTTGAAAGACATCACAATTTCTTCCTCAAATTTCTTTGAACTTGGATCTTCAGGCTTCTTAGTCATAAGCGTATTCAAAAAAGAGAAAAGAATTCGAGAATTTAAGAGGGCATTGTGCCTATTACAATTGCATATATATATATATATATATATATATATATATATATATATATATATATATATATATATACATATAAGCATAAAGCAGGGTCTGGAAAACACATCGAATAGGCGAAAGTTTATTCGCATGATTCGTTTCGCATATGATTCTCTGTACATCTTCAGTCTGTAAAATTAACATAAGAATTGTTAAAATTTGCAAAAACTATTTTAAAGATAAAATTCAGAGAAATCAATATTTACAAAAGTTAATAGAACTTAAAAAGATTACAATAAAAAAGACCCAGTTCTCACCAAACCACTCAAAGGAGGAGAAGAACGAATGACCAAG
>NC_061098.1:55681721-55696721 GCF_015104395.2 Macrobrachium nipponense | reverse complement strand
TATATATACACACACACACACACAGAACTTTATGCATATATTACATAAGATGACGATTCTGTACGGATTTTAAGTTAATTCAGCCGGTTTGATATTGTTATCATTATTATTAATATAATTATCATTATATTGACCGTTATTACTGCATCAGCGGTATAGGATCTTGTAAATGTTTTCTCCACCTTTCTTGTAGCGGCTTTCTCGTTTCTGTTAAGGTAGGTGAGTAATTCTCTGGTATTAGACTAATACGATAATAGTAACCGAAACCTGGGTGGTACTGTCCGTAGAGTTATACACGTCTCTTTATAATTATCGTAAAATGCTAGTTATGATTAGTTATTGCGACGTTTCCCCTGGTTCTCCAGACATCTTATTGGCGAAGGGTGAGTGAGGGACTTTGGTAGATGGCGTAGTCCGTCTTCCTTATATTAAGGGGGTTCAGCAGAGCGTTACCAGCGTGCCGAATTCTTGTGGGCTGTGCGTGTAGAGCTGGTCTGCCATTGGCTGTTGGGGACTAGCTTCAAGTCAGTCTCAGGAACTGATGGTTCTTTGCTGAAGTCTGACAGGTCACCTGGGTTGTGTGACGTCATTGTGGGTTGCATTTGGATTGACTGATAGATTTATGATGTCATCTGGGGCCGAATTCTTGTTGCTCAACCAGAATCGGTGCGCTGAAGACCTCCTACTAAATCCCCTGAATGTAAGGAAGACGAACTACACCCTTTTCGATAGTCCCTCACTTACCCTTCACCAAGAAGATGTCTGGAGAACCTGACGAAACGTCGCGATAGCTAATTATTATAACTAGAATTACCTAGTATAAGCATTTTATATTATAATAATAAGGAAATATACATACCTCTACGGACTTCACCACCCGGATTCCATTTACCATGACCGTATTATGACTTATATTGGAGAATTACTAATCTACGTTAATTATTATTATTATTATTATTATTGGTGATGGTCTCGCTGACCATCAGCGATAGCTTCTGACCTCATTAGCTGTTGTCATTATTATTATTATTATTATTTTATTTTTTTTTTTGCTCTATCACAGTCCTCCAATTCGACTGGGTGGTATTTATAGTGTGGGGTTCCGGGTTGCATCCTGCCTCCTTAGGAGTCCATCACTCTTCTTACTATGTGTGCCGTTTCTAGGATCACACTCTTCTGCATGAGTCCTGGAGCTACTTCAGCCTCTAGTTTTTCTAGATTCCTTTTCAAGGATCTTGGGATCGTGCCTAGTGCTCCTATGATTATGGGTACGATTTCTACTGGCATATCCCATATCCTTCTTATTTCTATTTTCAGATCTTGATACTTATCCAATTTTTCCCTCTCTTTCTCTTCAACTCTGGTGTCCCATGGTATTGCGACATCAATGAGTGATACTTTCTTCTTGACCTTGTCAATCAACGTCACGTCTGGTCTGTTTGCACGTATCACCCTATCCGTTCTGATACCATAGTCCCAGAGGATCTTTGCCTGATCGTTTTCTATCACTCCTTCAGGTTGGTGCTCGTACCACTTATTACTGCAAGGTAGCTGATGTTTCTTGCACAGGCTCCAGTGGAGGGCTTTTGCTACTGAATCATGCCTCTTTTTGTACTGGTTCTGTGCAAGTGCCGGGCATTCACTTGCTATGTGGTTTATGGTTTCACTTTTCGTATTGCACTTCCTACATATGGGAGAGATGTTATTTCCGTCTATCGTACTTTGAACATATCTGGTTCTTAGGGCCTGATCTTGTGCCGCTGTTATCATTCCTTCAGTTTCCTTCTTTAGCTCTCCCCTCTGTAGCCATTGCCAATTGTCATCGCTGGCTAGTTCTTTAGTCTGTCTCATGTATTGTCCGTGCATTGGTTTGTTGTGCCAGTCCTCTGTTCTTTCTGTCTTTCTCCTGTCTCTGTATATTTCTGGGTCTTCGTCTGCTTTTATTAGTCCTTCTTCCCATGCACTCTTTAGCCACTCGTCTTCACTGGTTTTCAGATATTGCCCCAGTGCTCTGTTTTCGATGTTGACGCAGTCCTCTATACTTAGTAGTCCTCTCCCTCCTTCCTTTCGTGTTATGTATAGTCCCTGTCCGTATTTGCTCTTGGGTGTAAGTGCTTTGTGTATTGTCATATGTTTCCTGGTTTTTTCTGATCTATGCTGCGGAGTTCTGCCTTCGTCCATTCCACTATTCCTGCGCTGTATCTGATTACTGGCACTGCCCATGTGTTTATGGCTTTTATCATATTTCCGGCGTTGAGTTTTGACTTGAGTATCGCCTTGAGTCTCTGCATATATTCTTTCCTGATCGTGTCCTTCATCTCTTGGTGTTTTATATCTCCTCCTTCCATTATTCCCAGGTATTTGTATCCTGTCTATCTATGTGTTTGATGTTGCTCCCATCTGGTAGCTTTATCCCTTCAGTTCTCGTTACTTTGGCCTTTTTGTATGTTGACTAAGGCGCATTTTTCTATTCCAAACTCCATCCTGATGTCCCCAGATACAATCCTTACAGTCTGGATTAGGGTATCTATTTCCTTGATGCTCTTACCATACAGCTTGATGTCGTCCATGAACATCAGATGGTTGATTCTGTTGCCTCTTTTCTTGAGTTGGTACCCGGCATCCATCTTCTGTAGTACTTTTGTCATGGGAATCATGGCTACTACGAAGAGTAGTGGGGACAGTGAGTCGCCCTGGAAGATCCCTCTCCTGATATTAACCTCTGCTAGTCTTATTCCAGAGCTTGTAAGTATTGTATTCCAGTTGCGCATTGTATTTTTGAGGAAGCTGATGGTATTTTCCTCTGCCCCATATATTTTCAGGCATTCTATTAGCCATGTGTGTGGTATCATGTCGAAGGCTTTCTTATAGTCTATCCATGCCATGCTTAGGTTGGTTTTCCTTCTCCTACTGTTCTTCATTACCATTTTGTCTATCAGGAGCTGGTCTTTTGTGCCCCTACACTTCCTTCTGCAGCCTTTCTGTTGGTGGGGGATGGTGTTTGTCTCCTCTAGGTAGTTGTATAGCCTTTCACTGATGATATTATTATTATTATTATTATTATTATTATTATTATTATTATTATTATTATTATTATTATTATTATTATTATTATACACCCAGATTAAAAATCCTATCTTAGAATTCGTTCTATTTGTGTAGACTTCAAAAAAGAAAAACCGTTTTGAATACTAAATCTCAAATAATTACTTCGTGCTCAGAATGTGATATTAAGAACACGTGTTCCTCAAAATGATTAGTAAGACTTTTATATGCTGAATTACACAGTCATTAATTTTGATTTAAACGTACTTCTGGGAACGTATATAAATAATTCCATAATATTATTTATTTGAGATAATTCAGATGCGTAGAAACTGAAACTTCTCTCATTATGAGAGCTCTAGATAAAAACTGAAAATTTATAAAATACGATTTTTTTTAACTTTCCATGGCATTATATTTTCTCTATTGTACAAAAAAAGTATCACGTTATATAATATTATAATAAATGAATGCTACTGCTATTCATGTGCACATAATGCAAACAAATAATATATATTCCATATTAATTTATATATATATTACGTGCATTATCATACAAATTCAGTTTTATTCCTCTACACTTAGTCGGACCAAATGCAAAGCATTTAACATAATTTCACAACAAAACAGCTTAGTATCGCCACCTCTTATTTCTGTGATTTACCAGTTACGTGAAAATTATTTTTCTGCAGATAACTATGTATATGAAAAATGCCATCTTAATATTTAGTTTCCCTGGAATACAAAAAAAGAATACCATGTATTTAACATTATTTAATAATAAAACCGCCTAGTATCGTCGCCTTTCTTTTTTTTATTTACAGAATGTAGTAAAAAAGGATACCTCTTCAACAATTGTATACATTAGAAATGTCTCTTAATCAGGATTTAATTAGTCAGGTATACAAAAAATTAACAAATAAAGAGAGAGGGTCAAACAGGTAAAACTCCCTGTTGACAGGATAAAAATATTTTTTCTGAACACAGAAAACGCTGAAAAGTTCTATTTTATAACCCTCATCTTATTCACACTAGTAGAGAGCGAGAGAGAGAGAGAGAGAGAGAGAGAGAGAGAGAGAGAGAGAGAGAGAGAGAGAGAGAGATATGCTACGAATCGCTGACATAAAGATTACACGAAATGGAAAATGTAGGTACCTTTATCGTTCTCTGTGGCTATATTGTTACAGGAAGGAAAAAGGTCATGTTCGTATATAAAGGACACCATGGAAATCCGATTTGGTTTACTGTAAAGTACTACAACTAAGGGAGTCTGTTGTTGGGAAGGAAAGGATTATCAGTCAACAGAGAGAGAGAGAGATATATAAAAGCTTCAGATATATTATATAGTATATATATATAAATATTATATTATATATATATATATATATATATTATATATTATATATGTATATATTTATTTATATTGTGAGATAACAGAGAATTTAAGTCGTCATGGGTAAAGTAAAAATGAAATGTTATATAGATCTTATCTTATAGGTAAACTCTCTGTCAATTTTTGCTTGCTCTGTTGTTGTTGGGTGGGGGTTGGGGGGTCGGGTAGGAAAGCCCTATGGAAGAGCCTAAAAAGGTTCTGAAGAAGCTGATTTGCGTTGAGTTAAAGATACAGGAACTATAAGATAGGATATTTATGACTTCTTTATTAAAATGAAAGCTTAAAAAATAATAATGTGCACGTTAAACAGTACAGAAAAATTATTTCTATTAATATATAACGTATTTATTTCAATTTTCGTTGGTGAAACAAGGCTCTATTTGATAGTAGATTTCAGCACGTTTTAGTGTATTTGATGTACTGAATTTAGGCTATGTTTCTATTCGATTATTTTGCGTATCCACCCATAACTGAGAATATACGAACAGGTTTACTTTTGCCCTTTTTATTTCCCATGTAAAATGGAGGTCGCACACTCCTTGTTATACTGATATAGACAAAGAGGACTCTATTTTATACGTGAAAAGTAGAATTGAATTGTGTTGTTTATAAGTAAAATATATCTAATAAAATCATATATAAAAGTTAATTCCTGGTCTACGTTTTAAGAGAGTACATCTGTTAACTTTCATGTTCTGATAAAACCTAGAAGCTAAAGGATATTTATTCTAGAAATGCTAATGCAATTTTACTAGGTTAGAATCACTAACCCATCTGAAATCCAACACTTCGGTAATATTATTTATTGATGAGGTATATTTAGTATACTTGGTGTATATTAGGTACAGTTCATATAATTTATGAATAGTATTTGTAAATGTAGCTTTGGAGTAAGCGAAGTCTTAGATAATACACGGTCATTTATTTTAATATCTCGAGGACCAATTATGACTGAGGCAAATAAAAGTATGAGAGGCCTTCCTAACTGGAACTCAAATGACCTGCCTCTTCAGTCTTCAGTTTCTTACCATTTTATTCAACGATTAATTATTCTCTTTTATCATCCCGTTTTCAGTTAACCTAAGACCAAGGCATCAAAGACCGGAGGAATTCATCTCAAAGGAAACTGATGACATGTTTGATTAACCTAAAGTGGAATGAATTTTCATTCCATTTTTGGAAGGAAATGAAGTTTGGGAATTGTCTTTAAATCCATCATCTTGCTTATAGAATCTCAATTTCAGGATCTGTTTGCTATCAGGGACAGCATTCAAAGAGGACAAATCTTCTTCAATCTGTCATTTGCAAGACAGCTTTCGCACAAAGAAAGTGAATTCTGCTGTACACTCTGAATTAACGACTTTGATCATCGTTTAGTTCACTTATCTACGATCATTTGTGTGCATGAAATCGACCCTGAGTAAAAAAATAAAAAATAAAATACCAATCCTAAATCACACATTCAAATTCTATTAATTCCCAATTGCCATTGCCTCTGCTGCGTCTATGTTTACTCACGAAGAGTGGGGCAGGGAGCCATTATCATCCTTGCAAGAGAATATTACATTTTTATTCATGTCCATGATTTATCGTAAGCAATATCTCCGCATGCAGCTTCCCTGCCAATATCATCTCAATATATCTTCTTAACTTTCTCACAACATTTTTACGTAGCACAACAATTTCAAGGGACGTTAAGCCTTTTGTCTACGTGGGTTTGTAATACAAAGAGTTTCACTTGTTTGGTAAAGGAACATTCATATGCACTTGCAAATATCATTACGACATCTCTCAAAAAACGTGTAAATATATTACCATGTTTCCTCATTCATATGCACTTGTAAATATCATTACGAAATCTCTCTTAAAACGTGTAAATATATTACCATGTTTCCTCATTCATATCCACTTGTAAATATCATTACGACATCTCTCTTAAAACGTGTAAATATATTACCATGTTTCCTCATACACACTAATGTAATTGATTTTACTTATGATTATTATAAGTTATTATAGTTATTAAAATCGATTTTTCGTAAATAATCTTGCCTTGTTACTATAATACTCTTCAAAAACAATTTTCTTTATCCAGACAAATATTTTACAATTTTATACACGTTAGTCATTATAGGTATAAATAACCACAAAACCGTTTTTAAGCTAATCAATAACCTTGGAGTGCTCTGATATTCTTTAGAAAAAAAATATGTCTAGTCAGACTGTTGTTTCTTCTTTGTGCTTAAGTCATTAAAAGCTGTCAAGGACAAAACTATTCATTAATTATGTTTACTAATGTATCCATCATCAGGCAGAATGACGAATCTGGAACTGAACAGATTAACAGAGATATGAAATGTTGAGGATTTTTTAATCTTAATTTTCCCATACCTCTCTCTATTCAAAGCCGTTGATCGAGGGAGAGAGCATCGAGAGTGATGAGAGACCACTAAAACTGATCTCCCCTCGTTTCCTCCCCTCATAATTTGATCAGGGGACGAAAGTTCTTTCCCCTTCACCGAGAATTCTAAATATGCCTCTTTGAGCATAAACATGCTCGGAATCTGATTACTGAGGGAATAAGGTGGGAGAATTCCCCAATCACTGGAGCGAAATCATGTAGTATTTAGAGTGCCGCATCTTTCTTCAAGGGATAATTAATTTCGAGTAGTGTAATATATTCATTTCTTACTAAATGAACAAAATTTTGTCGTGGAAACCTAACATGCACATCAGTCAGTTAATAAATGATTCAAAGAAAGATATATTTTCCAATATTACAAAAAAATCCTGCCTCCTTCTTGTAACTACTTTTCACCTTTTTTCAGCGACAGATATTCTGTCCTTCAGCTTTCACGTCAATAACTACTGTAATTCTAATGAAACGCCTTTATTATCATACAATTCTTCTAGGCTATGACTGATTAACATATAAGAATGACAAAGACTGCTAGTGAACAACTATTCTAAATTCTTTTCATGCAAAATGTTAGCAGGTTATTGTTGCTCAAAGCATATTTTTCATTATCAGGCAATTCCTGCAATTCTTAATATCATCACATCCACTTTTCTGTCCGTTGCACATAAACATAATAGCTATGGACCTCCAACGAAGTGACTATTCCACCAAATAGAAGGAATTCCTAGATGCAATCGGTTTACAGCTTTGCGCGCATTTCTCAAATATTAACAATTCTGCTTTCAATAAATCGTTGGCGATGAGGTTGCCAGCACCTGTAGTGCCCTAAAGCAGATTACAATGAAACAGAGACCCCGTCGGCAAAGAAACTGACCTATATCCAAACACTAATTGCAATTCATGGCATTCCATCGTTCACGAGGCAGATGCATAAGAAAGCCGATGGGTAACGAGGTATTACACTTGTTTTGTTCTACGTATTCCTGTCTTTCTGCAAAAGCGCATCGGATTTTGGGATGTAGATGTGTTATTTATTTCTGGTCTGCGTTCTGTTGTACTAGATGGTTTATTGTGCTTTAGCTCTTTATATACTTTTTTTTTTTTTTTTTTTTTTTTTTTTTTTTTTTTTTTTACTTTTTGGAAATTTTCTCTCGGTGTATGTTCTCAGCTTCGATTCATCTCATATTGATTAGTGAGTGTTAGGAATCTGGGTTCCATATTCATCAGAAGGCTGGTATATTTGTCTTTTTTATATATTCTTAGAACAATAATATCTTTATTATCTCCTTTTGTTATCCTTTTTTATAATTCCTTTCACATTTTATAATTTTCAAGTTTATTGTACATAAAGAATTGTAGTTAATTACAATAACCAAAATCTCTTGAAATCGAACAACCTAAATCTCCTCCTTCTCTTAGAATCTTTATAAGATATTTTCCTCACTGATTCCTTCCTCTCCATCTCGGCTCTTTTATCGAAAGACCAAGACATTGTCAGGATAAAGAATTCACCTCAAACGTCATCACTGACTTATTGACTTTGCCAAAGACGAAATGACGTTTGGGGTTTTGATTTTAATTGCACATTCTCTGTCTCTGTTGAATTTTAATTCAAAGGTTTGTTTGTTTGCAGACAGCTCGTATTAGAGAACTAAACAGGCTATTTGATTTATTTGCACGTCAGTTTTTGGACAAAGAGAACCGGTTTGTTTACATGTTATCCTGTTTGTAAATATACGTACGAGAATGTGTAAATTATCATTGCATATACAATTAATATATAATTTTGCGCAAGTGATCCTTACATATAAACAAAATATAATTAATACATTATTGTGCGCAAATGTGATTTTATATATCTATTGAAGTTCGAGTCTTCAGAATATTACATTTTAACTCGGGTTCATGAATCATTGTAAGTCATATTCCCCCATTCATAAACCTCGTCAGTATCATGCACATTTACCTCCTCAACCTACTAATGTCAGAGTAATTTGATAATGCAAAATAAAGCTGGGGAAGATTGAGCCATTATATTTGTACTTGTACTTGTTTGATATTCGAAATTTCTCTCATAAAAGCCCACTTTTGTACTTAGTAGAAATTTATACACACACTCACACACACACACACACACACACACACACACACACACACACACACACACATATATATATTATATATATATATTATATATATATATATATATATATATATATCTATCTATATATACATATACATACATATATATACTATATATATATATATATATATATATATATATATAATATATATATATATATATATATATATACATATATCTATCTATATATACCATACATAATATATATATATATATATATATATATATATATATATATATAGTATATATGTATATATATATTATATATATATATATATATATATATATATATATATATAAAAAATATTTCTCCTTACTCCTGCTCTTCTCATTATTCCTCCTTCATGTTTTCTGCAATTATAATTTTTAACTCTAATGTATAAATGTCAAATTGAAATTCGTAACCTGAAATCAACATAGACAAAGCAACAAAAGATGCAGATGACAAACAAAAGGCGTTGTACAATTATCCCTTGAGATTCTGGTGACGAAAAGGGGAGTTATCTTTAGAAAATGAAAATGACCATAATTATTTTGATTCTGGGAAACTTTAAAGATAAGTCACGCGCAAGTAGAGTGTTCAAAGAGAGTATTTAATAAATCAGGTAAATTCTATGACATGTTCACTTCACGCAGCCACGGGAGGCTTATCAATAGGGTTTTAAACCCCTTACACTCTGCATCATCGGATTAGTCGAGTTATTCTTACCTCCTCTTCCCTAACAATTCAGAATCAGACGCTCTCTTCACCAGCATACTTGCTTCCATTCTTACTACATGAGCAGGCCATCTCAAAACTAATTGTGTTATCACCGTTGTTTAATATTAGTGGCTACTCATTTCTGTAGATTTTCCTTTCTATTTTGTGGTAATAGTGCTCTCCTTTTGTGCCACAACAGTTTAGAATTATGCAATCTCTTCGCCGGCATATTAGCTTCTATTCTTACTGCATGACAAAACCTTCTCAAAAATAATTTTCTTATTCATTTTAGTGCTATTTAACATTATTGGCTATTAATTGCATACCTTTTCTTTCTATTTTGTGGCAACAGTTATACAGACACCACACTGAGTGAAGTACAACTTTCCGAACATACGAGGTGATAAAGAAATTGAACCTCAAATTACGCCCAACGTAATAACCATTTATATCCCCAAGATGCCATATACAGATTCCCGCAGATAAGACCCAAAGTTTCTCAAATATATATGTGACAATTTCCCTTCATATTTCGCCCGTGAAAACAAACAACCCAACGAATTGCCGACATAAAGATTGTCTGAAATGGGAAAAAGGGAAGTACTTTTATTCCACCAATATTGTTACGGTGAGGGAGAGAGGTCGTATCCCGGTATAGTGAGAACATAAGTAAACTCACGGTTTGGCGTGAAAGGAGATAGTTTCCGAATACTGTGGTGGAGAGGAGTTTTGTGGCACCTGGGCTGTTCGTGGTGAGAATAAATATAAAAGTGACACGAAAAAAAAAGAGGTTTTGTGAGTAAAACTCTCTTAAACAAATGTAAAAAATGATTAAATGGCTTGAAATTACTTGAAAAACATAGCATAATAAAATAGCCTTCTGAAAACATAAATAAAGAATTTTTTTGAAATTTAAAGCCACTGAAAAAAGGTGATAATAGTTAAAATTAGTGGAAACATAAATCTTATATCTTACTTGAGCCGAAGAAATAAATAAGAATAATTCTAAAAACTAACACGACGAGAAAAATGTACAGATAGTTTAATTGAGTAAAAAACTAAAACATATATTTTCCTGTAGCTGATATATGCAGCAACAGTTACAAATTACGTAGGCCTAATGTACCTTTCCGAAATGTCTAAATCTAGCCTTCACATGGATGTCAGATGCAGGCAATAAGACCATTATAGCTACATAGCAGTGTAGAGAGAGAGAGAGAGAGAGAGAGAGAGAGAGAGAGAGAGAGAGAGAGAGAGAGAGAGAGAGAGAGATGCGTCTTGCATATTTTTGTTATATATCTACATATATATAATATATATATATTATATATATATATATATATATATATATATATATATATATATATATATATATATATATATATATATATATATATATATTTATACATATATATATATATTTATATATATATATATATTATATATATATATTATATATATATATATATATATGTATATATATATATATATATATATATATATATATATATATATATATATATATATATAGAGAGAGAGGGAGATGAGAGAGAGAGAGAGAGAGTATATATATATATATATATATATATATATATATATATATATATATATATATATGGTATATATATATATATGTATGTATATATATATATATATATATATATATATATATATATATATATATATTTATATATATATATATATATATATATATATATATATATATATATATATATATATATATATATATATATATATTTATTTACATACACACATATATGTATAGACAATATTAAAGTGTTAATTAATCTCCCACATATTAGTTAAGCTCTCTGAAATCCTAAATTTCACCATTTTAGAAAACCTAGACTTCAATTTTTAGCCAAGAAAGCATAAATTGAGAGAAGGGAAGCATTCGCAAACTCCCAAGAAAGAGAGTGAAATATGTAAGAGAAAAATATGATAATGTAGGAGAGGGTTCATGAAGAAAAATCGAAAAGTTATGATTTTAAATGTGAACAAGGGAGGTGAGATAATAAGAAAAAAAATGAAATTGTTTTCGTGAGGAAATAAGTTAGACAGAAGAGAGAAGTGTTTGAATTTCTTATTCATTCATGTGTAATTAAATATTTTTACTCTTAGTGGACAGCTTCTTGAAATATTTAACACTAGTATAATATGTATAGGGAGAATATTTACATATTTATTCGTAAGATGCATAATTACGGTTTAAGGTTTGTTAATATTCTTAAGATGTAACTCATCCTCATTAGGCAATTTGTATACAAGGCCATTTATTTTGGGACGACATTGAGTTGAAGTCTTCCAGTCCTGGTTGTATTTAACTATGTTTTTTTATTTATATATATCTGTTTATTTAGCTATTTATTTATTAATGGAAGGGTCTAGGCAGCTGTCATGATATAAATTTGTATTCACATAATAACATAAGGTAATGATAAACATTGGTTGAAGAATTTCGATTCAAAAGTAAGTTGGCCTACGACCAGAGATTCAGCATTTTCTTAAAAACAGGTAGGACTGGCAGTGTTAAATTGAAAGACACATGAAACCTAGATATAGCCCAGGAATACAGACAATTATATACTTATCCTTATTTAGCTAAGGAGATAAAGTACCCTTTATGAAGAAACGATCTCTACCCTTCAGAGACACGAGTTACCTCAAAGTAGATTACTCAAAAAAAGTATAATAATAATCATCTCTAATATCTCATATCTTTCTCAAATAAGTTGTGCAAATTGTATTGCCAATAATGTCTCGTTATGGAATATTACGTTTGTTAGTGTGATATCTCTTTTATTAAATGCGGTATGAACATTAACGTATATACCTGTTTCCAGAACATAATTATGCACTTTCCGGCCTTATTGGGAGGTTGATATCTTGATTAAATATGCTCATAACATCTGATAAAATATCTAATTTCACATGTTAGGTCGTATAATATTCATTTTTTTAAAATATAGCTTTATATGTAGTATACTCTTCACAAGGAAATAAAAAAATATTAAAATCTAAGCCATTGTATTAAATCCTTGAAGTCAATAGTTTTATACATAAATCTTACCAATATTTTATTTCAAAATGAAATTTGAATTGATATATTCCAGTAAAAAATTATAAATAAAATTCTGGTATCTTTCGAAGAAACTTCTGTTCACACACACACACACTGTCCCCCCCATACATACGCATATATATATATATATATATATATATATATATATATATATATATATATATATGTGTGTGTGTGTGTGTGTGTGTGTGTGTGTGTGTGTGTGTGCATTATAAAACTCTGTTTACCATACATTACTGATTTACCAGTTATCATTATGGTTATTACAACGGCATTCAGCTTTAGTGCAAGATGGAAGACACAGCAATATTATAATGAAAGATTAAAATGAAAGATTAAAACACCAACCATAAGGCTCCCACGTACAAAAACTACTTAAAAACCAGAAGTAAGAACTATTGCAATGTTCCACGAATATCACACACACAGACCGTATAGTCTTTAGGCTCACAACCTACGGAAATGCAGGACTTCCGGTTTTGGTTAGTGTAATAACGCCCGACGTGGATGCTGATGTAGCAGACAGCGAGAAACGTGAGCTGTTTTCTTTTTATTTTTATTGGGGGCCTGGGGCTTGTGGATAAGGGGTTGGGTGGGGGGTGGTAGGAGGTAGGCAAGCCTGAACTAAAAACTCCCTGATGAATAAACCACTTGGGTGTAAGGCTAAAGTAGATATCTTCAACTCTTGGCCTAAATCCTAATTAGCAATTTTTGATAAATGATACGTATGTGTTACTCAGTATTGTTCAGTGGAAAAAGGTCTTGGTCTCTTTCGGATAAATGCTATTATTATTTTACATAGAACAAGCATTTCAAACATTCCACAGATAACTGTTGCTGTGAAAAATGTCTAATCTAAACCAACACCAATTATTCTCAAGTTTCTAGACTTATAGATATAGAAGGCTTATGCTTTAATAAAACACGACGTCGAACAGGCCTTGACATAACACCAGCTTTGCTGTAGCTAACATTACAAAGCTACACATATTATTGATCAGTTTCACTTATTTTTTATGACAAGTATAAATTTTCATGGCATCTAGGAAAGAATGTGACAAGTCAAGTTGCAAAAGATTATACTGCAATGCTGTAATAATTGATATCATGTATTTCCTCGAAAAAAAAAACATCTTATAGAAATACAAAAATAATATCCAAATTATATGACTCACCTTTTCACATATTTCCACATTCCTTATTCTTCCAACCGTACCTACGCCACATTTACTATCCAAAACCATTTCATCGCGTCCACTTCAACATTTCACACACATTCAGAATCCACATTTCACTTCCTTAAAACAGAGTCGAACAGACGGTCAGTCCCGTCATCCATTCAAACTTCGGTGTTCGTAGACAAGGTGTTTAAATCATTATTGCAAATTTCCTTCTGGCAACTTTCTATCCATTTGCTCACTCACGGCTCTCGACATGCTTTCGTCATTTCCGTTGGGGAAATTTCTTGTGTCCCCGCGTTTAAATCTATTAAATAATCGTGGTTTATACGTCTGCGAGAATCGTCAAAACAGGGGAAATTATTAGTCCTTCATGTGGTGTTTGTTGTCCTCGACACTGACTGAATTTATCTATGAGGTAATATTAGTGTTTGTTTATCAACTGTTTCTCTCCACCAACTAAATTCTATTTATTAGTATTACTACTTATTTTATTTGTTAGTATTAGTACTTATTGCCCAATTGCTTTTATAAGTGCAATGGCATTTCATGACGTCCCAGTCAACACCAGAAACTAATTGATTAAAGTAACTACTTATATAAAGGATTATCTGATTAAATGAAAGCTCATATTTGTAACGCAGTGGTCACGCGTGCCAGTCAATTCCCAGGGGCTTCTTCATAATAGATGAAATGTGTTTTATAATTTTTCTTACCTGGAGGCAATAAAATTCTCTATGGGCTTTCACAGATGATTTGTCACGCTGACCAGGAAAACAATCACTGCCTGAAATCAAGAATAGCAAAGAACTACAGGAATCTGCTATTAAACAAAAGAAAACGTTTCAGAGGAGGGCAGGCGACCCTTGTCCTTAACCAGGAAAAGGGGAATGGTTTAAAGGGTATGGTAGAAATAAGTAAAAAAAAAATGCGGGAAAATTTAAAATAAATTAATAATGTAGAACCCCATGCTCTAAAAAAAGATAAATTTTTGCAAATGTTACTGCATGTACGGAATT
>NC_061098.1:55669221-55671721 GCF_015104395.2 Macrobrachium nipponense | reverse complement strand
TTTTTTATGAGAAGTACAAGAAATTTCTGTCAATGGTTGAGTCACACTTGGCTAAAGAATACAAACTTTTGTTCATTACATATACTAGTCGTGAAGGCTGACACATTATTTTGATATGGAATAAAAATAAATTAATTTTAAAACCATACTGGTGAAGCAGATTTATTTGCCAATAGATATTATTGAGAAACTGAAGTATATAAAGATTGTGATTGTGGTTTCACAACTGCTTTCTCATGCATTCGCCTTCTAGACCCATAAACCAAGTCTTCACTGATTGTCGCAGCTTTCCTTACCGACCAAAATATTCTAGAACTTGTATGTGTGTGTGTGTGTGTGTGTGTGTGTGTGTGTGTGTGTGTGTGTGTGTGTCCTTTCATGGCATTTAGAAACCCGGGTCCCCCCACAAAAGTAAGCTTCACAAGGTGTCCCTTTTACCCGATCCGAGCGTATCCTCGATCGACCTTTAAGTGCGAGGAAAAGAGATTTTTGACAGGCAACTTTTTTTATTTTTTTATTTTTGAGAGTAGCAATTTTTTTACAAAATGTATTTGGTAGAACAATTTTGTTTGGAGAATATTTTTGACTAAGCAATTTTAGTTTTAGAAAAATTTTTTGACAGCAGAATTTTGTTAGAGTAGCTTTTTTATTTCTTTTAGATTCGAATTTTGACAAAGTAGAATTTTGTTAGAGCAGATTTTTATTTTTGTCAGAGCAAATTTTCTTTACAGAATACTGTTATCAAAACAAATATATTTAAGAGCAGATTTTACTTTTAGAGTAGATTTTTGATAGAGCAAAACTTTTTTTTTTTAGAACCGATTTTTTTTTTTTTTTAGATCATAGATTTGACAAAGCATAGTTTTTTACTTGTGAAGGAGTGGTTCCTAAAAAAATATACGAACTAACATTTTTTTCAGGTGGATGTAACCTGCTTAGCATAATGGACAGTGAGTCTGTTTTCGAAGTATTTTGAATGCATAAGTAATGAAATGAACAAACGGCGGAGCTAATTGCTTTCTCCTGTATTAAATTAATCTCACGCCAATTTGGCATGAAAGAAATATTTTATTGGGGTATTTTGACAATAATGGACTGCTCAGTGAAAACCGAAGATTACATTTGGAATATTTAATAGTGATTATAAATTTAATTACCTTTCCAATTCTATAACTTATTTCTGTCTGTCTGTCTGTCTTTCGTCTGTCTGTCTGTCTGTCTGTCTGGTCTCTCTCTCTCTCTCTCTCTCTCTCTCTCTCTCTCTCTCTCTCTCTCTATAATATATATTATATATATATATATCTATATATTATATATATATATATATTATTATATATATAATATATATATATTTATATATAATATCATATATATATATATATATATATATATATATATATATATGTATACATATATATATATATAGTATATATATATATATATATAGTATATATTATATATAGTTTATATATTATTTATATAATATAATATACATAGATATATAATATATATAGATATATATATATATATATATATTCATATATATATACATATATTATATAGATGATATATATAGTATATTATATATAATATCTATAATATAATATATACGTATAGGATATATATTATATATATACATATATTATTATATTAATATATATATAGATATTATATTCATTATATATGATATATAATATTGATATATATATATATAGATAGATATATATATATATATAGATTATTATATAATATTATATATATATTATTATTATATATATATATATATATATAATATATATATATATATAGATATATTATATATATATATATATAATATAATATATATATATTAATTAATATATATATATAGATATATCTAATATATATATATATATACTATATTATATATAGTTATGTATATTTATATATATAATATATATATATATAATATATATATTATATACATATAAAACGTATTATAATATATTATATATATATATATATATATATAATATATATATATATATATATAAAAATTGTTAATATATATATATAATATATATATATATAATATATATATATATAAGTATATATATATATCATATATATAGATATCTTATTATCTATATACGTGATCATAGATATATATTATATATATCTATATATATATATAGATATATATATCTATATATCTATACGTTAGATACGTATATATTTCTATAATATATATATATCTATATATATATATTCTTATATATCTATATATCTATATATAATATATATCTAATTCATACGTATATCTATCTATATATCTCATATATCTATTTTATATATATAATATATATTATATATATCTATATATATATATATATATATATAGATATCTATCATATATATCTACTCTAATCGATCTATATAGATATATATGATAATATCCGAGATAATATAGATTACGTAGAGCAGATGTAGGAGATGAATAGATATGTATACAAATGATATA
>NC_061098.1:55654221-55664221 GCF_015104395.2 Macrobrachium nipponense | reverse complement strand
ACCGGAAGTACCTGTGATCGAAAAGAGAACCATGGAGACCGGAAGTCTGATCCCGAAGAGAACCCGGGAGACCGGAAGTCGACCCGAAGAGAACCATGGAGACCGAAGTTCGATCCGAAGAGAAACCGGGGAGGAGGTGAATCGAAGAGAACTGGGGAGACCGGAAGTCTGATGCGAAGAAGAACCCAATGGGAGACCGGAAGTCTGATCCCGGGAGAGGAACATGAGAACCGAGAAGTCTGATCCGGGAGAGGAAAATGTGAGAACCCAGAAGTGATCCCGAGAACCTGGGAGACCGGAAGTCTGATCCCGAAGAGAACCAGGGAGACCGGAAGTAATGTCCTGATCCGGAAGAGAACATGAGACCAGAGGGAAGTCTGATCCCGAGCCGAGGGAAGTCTGATCCCGAGAGAACGAGAAGTCGGAAGTGAGCCCGAAGAGAACTGGGGATCCGAGAGAAAAAATGGGAGAAACCGGAAGTCTGATGAAGAGAACCTGGGGAGACGGAAGTCTGATCCCGAAGAGGGAACATGGAGAACGGAAGCCTCCTGATCCCGAAGAGAACCATGTGTGTGCCAGACCGGAGTCTGATCCGAAAGAAAACCAGGAAGGGCGGGAAGTCCTGATCCCAAGAGCGCCAATGGAGACCGGAAGTCTGATCCCGAAGAGAACCGGGAGACCGGAAGTCTGATCCCTCCGGAAGAGGAAACCTGTGGAGACGAAGGGTCTGATCCCGAAGGAGAACAATGGAGACCGGAAGTCTGATCCCGAAGAGAACCATGGAACCGAAGGTATGATCCGAAGAGACCTGGGAGACCGGAAGTTCGATCCCGAAGGAGAAACTGGGAGAGAAGTCTGATCCCGAAGAGAACCATTGAGACCGGAAAAGTCTGATCCCGAAGAGAACCATGGGAGACCAGGAAGTCTGATCCCGAAGAGAACCTGGGAGACCGGAAGTCTGATCCCGAAGAGACCCGAGAACCGGAAAGTTGGAAATCCGAAGAGACCTGGGAGAAGGAAATCTGATCCAGAAAGAGACCAAACCTGGGAGACCGGAAGTCTGATCCCGGAAGAGAACCCATGGAGAACCAGAAGTCTGATCCGAAGAGAACCCGGAGAGACCGGAAGTCTGAATCCCGAAGAGAAGGCATGGAGACCGGAAGTCCCTGATCCCGAAGAAGAACCTGGGAGACAGGAAATCGAAATCAAGAAGAGAAACCCGGGAGACCGGAAGTCGATCCGAAGATAGAACCCTGAAGACCGGAAGTCCTGATCCCAAGAGAACCTGGGAGACCGGAAGTCTGATCCCGAGTGGAAACCCATGGAAGAGGAAGGTCCTGTCCCGAAGAGAACCATGGAGACCGGAAGTATGCCCGAAGAGAAACCTGAGAGAACCGGAAGTCTGATCCGAGAGAACCAATGATGGGGAACCGGAAGTCTGATCCGAAAGGAAGAACCATGGAGACCGGAAGTTGATCCCGAAGAGAAACCATGGAGACCGGAAGTCTGATCCCGAAGAGAACATGGAGAACGGAAGTTGTATCCCGAAGAGAACCATGGAGACCGGAAAGTCTGATCCCGAAGAGAACCATGGAGACCGGAAGTCTGATCCCAACCGGAAGAGGGAAACCGTGGGAGAACCCGGGAGTCAAAAGATGAAGAGAAACCTGGGAGACCGGAAGTCTGATCCCGAAGAGAACCATGGAGACCGGAAGTCTGATCCCGAAGAGAACCATGGAGACCGGAAGTCTGATCCCGAAGAGAACCTGGGAGACCGGAAGTCTGATCCCGAAGAGAACCTGGGAGACCGGAAGTCTGATCCCGAAGAGAACCATGGAGACCGGAAGTCTGATCCCGAAGAGAACCATGGAGACCAGAAGTCTGATCCCGAAGAGAACCCGGGAGACCGGAAGTCTGATCCCGAAGAGAACCCGGGAGACCGGAAGTCTGATCCCGAAGAGAACCTGGGAGACAGGAAATCTGATCCAGAAGAGAACCTGGGAGACCGGAAGTCTGATCCCGAAGAGAACCATGGAGACCAGGAAGTCTGATCCCGAAGAGAACCCGGGAGACCGGAAGTCTGATCCCGAAGAGAACCATGGAGACCGGAAGTCTGATCCCGAAGAGAACCTGGGAGACAGGAAATCTGAATCAGAAGAGAACCTGGGAGACCGGAAGTCTGATCCCGAAGAGAACCTGGGAGACCGGAAGTCTGATCCCGAAGAGAACCTGGGAGACCGGAAGTCTGATCCCGAAGAGAACCTGGGAGACCGGAAGTCTGATCCCGAAGAGAACCTGGGAGACCAGAAGTCTGATCCCGAAGAGAACCTGGGAGACCGGAAGTCTGATCCCGAAGAGAACCCGGAAGACCGGAAGTCTGATCCCGAAGAGAACCTGGGAGACCGGAAGTCTGATGTCTGATCCCGAAGAGAACCATGGAGACCGGAAGTCTGATCCTGAAGAGAACCTGGAAGACCGGAAGTCTGATCCCGAAGAGAACCCGGGAGACTGGAAGTCTGATCCCGAAGAGAACCCAGGAGACTGGAAGTCTGATCCCGAAGAGAACCCAGGAGACTGGAAGTCTGATCCCGAAGAGAACCCAGGAGACTGGAAGTCTGATCCCGAAGAAAACCCAGGAGACTGGAAGTCTGATCCCAAGAGAACCCAGGAGACTGGAAGTCTGATCCCGAAGAGAAACCAGGAGAACTGGAAGTCTGATCCCGAAGAGAACCCAGGAGACCTGAAGTCTGATCCCGAAGAGAACCCAGGAGACTGGAAGTCTGATCCCGAAGAGAACCGGGAGACTGGAAGTCTGATCCCAAAGAGAACCCAGGAGACTGAAAGTCTGATCCCGAAGAGAACCCAGGAGACTGGAAGTCTGATCCCCCCCGACCCCCCGAGAAACCGAACGGGAGACTAGAAGTCTGATCCCGAAGAGAACCCAGGAGACTGGAAGTCTGATCCCGAAGAGAACCCAGGGGACTGGAAGTCTGATCCCGAAGAGAACCGGGAGACTGGAAGTCTGATCCCGAAGAGAACCCAGGAGACTGGAAGTCTGATCCCGAAGAGAACCGGGAAACTGGAAGTCTGATCCCGAAGAGAACCCGGGAGACTGGAAGTCTGATCCCAAAGAGAACCATGGAGACTGGAAGTCTGATCCCGAAGAGAACCCAGGAGACCGGATGTCTGATCCCGAAGAGAACCCGGGAGACTGGAAGTCTGATCCCGAAGAGAACCCAGGAGACCGGAAGTCTGATCCAGAAGAGAACCTGGGAGACCGGAAGTCTGATCCTGAAGAGAACCCAGGAGACAGGAAGTCTGATCCAGAAGAGAACCCAGGAGACCGGAAGTCTGATCCAGAAGAGAACCCAGGAGACCGGAAGTCTGATCCTGAAGAGAACCCAGGAGACCGGAAGTCTGATCCAGAAGAGAACCCAGGAGACCGGAAGTCTGATCCTGAAGAGAACCCAGGAGACCGGAAGTCTGATCCAGAAGAGAACCCAGGAGACCAGAAGTCTGATCCAAAAGAGAACCCAGGAGACCTAAAGTCTGATCCTGAAGAGAACCCGTGAGACCGGAAGTCTGATCCAGAAGAGAACCCAGGAGACCGGAAGTCTGATCCTGAAGAGAACCCAGGAGACCGGAAGTCTGATCCAGAAGAGTACCCAGGAGACCGGAAGTCTGATCCAGAGAGAACTGGACGAACCGGAAGTCTGATCCTGAGAGGAACCTAAGGGAGACGGAAGTCTGATCCTGAAGAGAACCTGGAAGACCGGAAGTCTGAGACCTCCGAAGGATCCGAAGAGAACCTGGGAGACCGGAGTGCTGAATCCTGAGGAAGATCCTAGGGGAGACGAATCTATCCTTGAGAGACCTGGGAGACCGCCGGAAGTCTGAATCCAGAAGAGAACCAGACCGCCATAGTAACCTGAATACCAGAAGAGAAACCTGACCGGAAGTGATCCTCCGAGAAGACCTAACCTGGAGACCGGAAGTCCTGAATCCTGAGGACCGGAAGACCGAGTCCTGATCCTGAAGAGAACCCAGGAGACCGGAAGTCTGATCCAGATGAGAACCCAGGAGACCGGAAGTCTGATCCTGAAGAGAACCTGGGAGACCGGAAGTCTGATCCAGAAGAGAACCCAGGAGACCGGAAGTCTGATCAAGAAGAGAACCCAGGAGACCGGAAGTCTGATCCCGAAGAGAACCTGGGAGACCGGAAGTCTGATCCAGAAGAGAACCTGGGAGATTGGAAGTCTGATCCAGAAGAGAAGCTGGGAGACCGGAAGTCTGATCCCGAAGAGAACCAGGGAGACCGGAAGTCTGATCCCGAAGAGAACCAGGGAGACCGGAAGTCTGATCCCGAAGAGAACCAGGGAGACCGGAAGTCTGATCCCGAAGAGAACCAGGGAGACCGGAAGTCTGATCCTGAAGAGAACCAGGGAGACCGGAAGTCTGATCCCGAAGAGAACCAGGGAGACCGGAAGTCTGATCCTGAAGAGTACCATTGAGACCGGAAGTCTGATCGCGAAGAGAACCAGGGAGAACCCAGGAGAACCAGGGAGACCGGAAGTCTGATCCTGAAGAGAACCAGGGAGACCGGAAGTCTTATCTGAAGAGAACCAGGGAGACCGGAAGTCTGATCCTGAAGAGAACCCAGGAGACCGGAAGTCTGATCCCAAAGAGAACCTGGGAGACCGGAAGTCTGATCCCGAAGAGAACCAGGGAGACCGGAAATCTGATCCTGAAGAGAACCAGGGAGACCGGAAGTCTGATCCTGAAGAGAACCTGGGAGACCGGAAATGTGATCCCGAAGAGAACCAGGGAGACCGGAAGTCTGATCCCAAAGAGAACCTGGGAGACCGGAAGTCTGATCCCGAAGAGAACCAGGGAGACCGGAAGTCTGATCCTGAAGAGAACCCAGGAGACCGGAAGTCTGATCCCGAAGAGAACCAGGGAGACCGGAAGTCTGATCCCGAAGATAACCAGGGAGACCGGAAGTCTGATCCCAAAGAGAACCCAGGAGACCGGAAGTCTGATCCCGAAGAGAACCTGGGAGACCGGAAGTCTGATCCCAAAGAGAACCCAGGAGACCGGAAGTCTGATCCTGAAGAGAACCAGGGAGTTCGGAAGTCTGATCCTGAAGAGAACCCAGGAGACCGGAAGTCTGATCACGAAGAGAACCAGGGAGACCGGAAGTCTGATCCAGAAGAGAACCCAGGAGACCGGAAGTCTGATCCTGAAGAGAACCAGGGAGACCGGAAGTCTGATCCTGAAGAGAACCCAGGAGACTGGAAGTCTGATCCCGAAGAGAACCAGGGAGACCGGAAGTCTGATCCTGAAGAGAACCAGGGAGAACGGAAGTCTGATCCCGTAGAGAACCAGGGAGACCGGAAGTCTGATCCCTTACCTTACAGACCTTACATTTCGTTCGGGTTGCCCCAGGTCCCTCAGTGTGAGGCGCCTCTAATGTTTACCAGAGAGTTGCTAGTACATCTTCCGGTATATTTTGCATCTTCCAATCTTGGATGGTCTGGGATGCAGTTTAGATATTTGTCGAGCTTATTCTTAAACACATCTACGCTCACTCCTGATATATTCCTCAGATGAGCTGGCAACGCATTGAATAGACGCTGCATTATCGATGCTGGTGCGTAGTGGATTAATGTTCTGTGTGCTTTCCTTATTTTTCCTGGTATAGTTTTGGGCACTATTAATCTACCTCTGCTTGCTCTTTCTGATATTTTTAGTTCCATGATATTTTCTGTTATTCCTTCTATCTGTTTCCATGCCTGAATTATCATGTAGCGTTCTCTTCTCCTTTCTAGACTATATAATTTTAAGGATTGTAGTCTTTCCCAGTAGTCTAGGTCCTTAACTTCTTCTATTCTAGCTGTAAAGGACCTTTGTACACTCTCTATTTGTGCAATATCCTTTTGATAGTGTGGGTACCATATCATATTGCAATATTCAAGTGGACTACGAACATATGTTTTATAAAGCATAATCATGTGTTCAGCTTTTCTTGTTTTGAAGTGCCGTAACAACATTCCCATTTTTGCTTTACATTTTGCCAACAGAATGGCTATTTGATCATTGCATAACATGTTCCTATTCATCATCACACCAAGGTCTTTAACTGCTTCCTTATTTGTGATTGTCTCATTATTAGGTCCCCTATATGCATATAGCTTTCCTTCTCTGTCTCCATAATTTATTGATTCAAATTTATCAGAGTTAAATACCATCCTATTTACCTCTGCCCAATCATATACTTTGTTAAGGTCTCTTTGTAGAGCGTTCCTATCTTCATCACAAGTAATTTCTCTACTTATTCTTGTGTCATCAGCGAAACTACTCACTACCGAATCCTTAACATTACTGTCTATGTCTTCAATCATAATAACAAACAATATTGCAGCTAGCACCGTACCTTGTGGCACACCGGATATTACCTTGGTTTCATCCGATTTCTCATCGTTTGCAATAACTATCTGTTTTCTGTTGTGTAAAAATTCTTTTAACCATCTTCCTACTTTATCTACGATATTGTGTTTTCTCATTTTCTTTGCTAATATATTATGGTCTACTTTGTCAAAAGCTTTTGCAAAGTCTAGATAAACCATATCTGTTTCATTTCCGCTTTTCATATTTTTGAATATGTTCTCACGGTGGACTAACAGTTGGGTTTGTGTACTTTTTCCGGGAACGAAACAGTGTTGTCCTATATTAAACAAATTATTTTTTATTAAATGTTTCATAATATTTTTCTTCATTACCCTTTCATACACTTTCATAATATGTGATGTTAGACTCACAGGCCTATAATTACTTGCCTCTAGTCTTGATCCACTTTTGAAAGTAGGGGTGATATATGCTAATTTGTGCTCATCATAAATCTTGCCTGTATCTACACTTTGTCTTAATAATATTGCAAGTGGCTTTGCGATAGAATGAACTACTTTCTTTAACAAAATAGCAGGGACTCCATCCGGCCATGCAGCAGCTCCATTTTTAATTTCATTAATTGCCTGCACAATATCAGCTTCATTAATTTCTATGTCAGCTAAATATTCACTATTTTCGTCCCTTACTTCTATATCATTATCTTCATTATCTATTCTAGGGGTGAATTCTCTCTATATCGTTCTGCCAGTATGTTGCAAATTTCCTTTTTTCATCGTTAATCTCCCTTCAATTCTCAGAGGGCCTATTTCTATTCTTCTTTTATTCATCTTCTTCGCATATGAGTATAATAGTTGGGGTTTTGCTTGATATTTAATAGGGTTTTTTCTTCCAAGTCCCGTTTTTCATTTTCTTTTGATTGTATAATCTTTTGTTCTGCATTTTCTATCTTACTTTTTAGTTCTATAACTTTCCATGCATTTTTTCTTTTGCAAGACCTTTTTTCCACTTTCTGATTTTCTGGAACAAGATCCTTCTGTCTCTTGGTATGCATGAATGATGTTTACTTTTCTTCTTCGGTATATATTTATCCACTATTTTCTCCAATATTTTATATAATATCTCCGTATTTACCTTATGTCATCACTTACGAAAAATATTATCCCAATCTTTGTTTAATTCTTCATTAATTTTCTGACCATTTTATATTTTTACTGTAGAAGTTGTATTTTCCATATCCTTCCCACTTTTTCATTTCTTGCTTATCTCTATTTTCACTTGCTTTGGAATGAACTGTTAATTCTATGACATTATGATCTGAAATACTCGCATTATAAACTATTATTTCTTTAACATAATTCATCTCGTTCACAAATACTAGGTCTAAAGTATTTTCCTTTCTTGTTGGCAGGTGATTTATTTGTTGAATGTTGTATTCTAGTAGCATATCTAATAGCTTTTCAAATTGCCTCTTATCTTCTGCACTACTATTACTCTCTTTTTTATATGTATAAGTACAACCACAGTCTCCTATTCGTTCTTTCCATTCTACGAAAGGAAAGTTGAAGTCACCAGATAGGAGAATAGTCCAGTCCTTGTGATTTCTACATATATCATCCAATTTTTCAATTATTAAGTCAAACTCTTTAGTATTAGGAGGTCTATATATTACTATGTTCATCAATTTTTTCAGATTCAAATTCTACCGCTATTAGTTCACATTCTGAGTTACTATATTTCTCATATATTTTTCCTTGTTTTTTGTCTTTCCCATATATTGCGGTTCCCCCTTGATTCCTATTTTTTCTATCTGATCTATAAGTTTGGAACCCTTTTATTTGATCATCATTCCCAGTCTCTTGGAATACCAGGTTTCACTTATATTCATTTATCTATTTTTCTTTTCATTTTGGGTTAGTTTCTTCTAAGTACTCTATTTTTCTTTTGAGTTACTCGTAACTAAACCCTGCGCATTCATCACTATGATGGTTTGCGTGTTTTCTCCTTCATTTAATATTGGTAGTAATAAGGATTTTCCCATGTCTCTTTCCTGTTCTGGTATGTTGTTCTTTTTTTCATTTCCAGAAATTCTGACATTAAAAAATCCAACTTTTCCATAATATTTGATCTTCCTTCATCATAATTATTCATTTGTGTCTGAATCTGCAATTTTCTCCGTTTCTGTACTATCCTCTTGCATAATAAATAGTTATTATCTCTTGAGTAGAATTTCGGAGCTGATGCTTTGAAATTTTTTTGCTGACACCTCTGCATATCTCATTGGTGGTTTGCTTTTCTCTTTTACCTGATATTCTTGATTTCTCTCTTTATTTGTTTCTTTCTTATTTGGATTTTATTACTTGGTTGGTTATTTATTTGATTATGATTCATGGCTTCACAGGGTGCATATATTTGCATTTTTTTGTCGAACTTACATCCTTTTTCCTTCTTTTAGGTTTTTACATATTTTTGGATGCAGATCTCTGCAATCATCCCCATAGCCATCTAAGTATGCACATTTACCATATATTTCATAGTTTGACATACCTTAGGATGTTTGTAGTAACATCTTTCTCCAAATCTGCAATTCCCTCTTTTCAAAAGGTTGCAGATTTTGTCTTTCTTGTCTATTTTTTCCTCTTTCCCGTCATTGTGTAGATCTGGGTAGAGCCTCTTCGGGATTTGCTTTTCTGTTGTCATATCGTAATTTATTCTTCGTAGGTATGCTGCTTTATTGCCTCATATGTAGCTACAATGAGTATCTCTGCATCCATACTTTTATCTTGTTCTTTGTTTTCCTTATTTTTTTCTGTCATTTCATTTTTGTTTACTTCTCTTCCGTTTTCCTCTTCTTCTTTTTCTTCTTCTTCTTTCCTCTTTCCTCTTCTTCTTCATCCTCAACTATTTGTACATTCAATCTTGATTTAATAACATTGTCTATCCATGATAGACATGTTGAACAAAAAATTCTTGTATCTTTTCTCAAATCTTGCATTACCTCAGCACACTGTGGATGGGTCGGAATGTTGCATGCAGCACATTTTCTGATTAGGTTTTGTGGATTGACTATGCTATACCAAACCTTACACAGTTTGCATGCTTTTGGCATTCTTTTTCCTAATGCATCAATTAGGATATTCACAAGATTCACCTTATTCATTTTCTTTGTCGGAATATGTTGGTTTATGTATATTTTCTTTAGAGTCTCTTGACCACTTGGATTTTATTTGGAACTTCTTCAATTATTTTCAAGATGTTTTCATTAGATTTGTTCCAGTTTGAAGGATTATATCCTTCTAATATATCTATGAATGCTTTTGTATCTTTTTGGTTAGGACTGTTGCTGATTTCATAGATGAGAAATGCCAGTTCCCTTCCTGCTACCTCATCGTATTGCGAATCTGCCAAGCAAGCTAAATTACGCCCCCTTTTCCCGCAGTTGGAACTTACTGCCATCTTGTTCTGATTTCAGTATTACACTTGTTAAACTAACTTAGAAGACGCTTTATCCTACTATTTTCACACTAATCTTATCACCGATAGTTCACGAACACTTCTAGATATTTCTCAAATTCTAGTCGTATGTTAAACTTGT
>NC_061098.1:55624221-55641721 GCF_015104395.2 Macrobrachium nipponense | reverse complement strand
TCATGTTGAAGGATGGTTGGAAACACTTGGACTTAGAAAACTAAGTATATTCTCTTGAATTACAAGTTACAGGGCATCTTGCGATAGGAGCTTTCTGAAGAGACTTATATTACGAAGAGGAAAGTCAGAGAGCAAGTGATACAAAGTTGATATGTTTCGTTTCAGGAAGATAACCGTAGGGGACAGACGAACGCACATCCTTGACACACACAGCTTAGCATACTAGACCATGGGAAGGATGTTCGTTCGTTTGTCTGTCGTTATGATACGTTAGCATTGCGCACATCCTGAATGGACTGTCTATTTTTGAGAGTTTTTTCCTCATTGACCTATAATACAGAGCGCAGCTATGTTTTTAATAAAGAAATGCATTACATTTGCATTTTTATGTAATGTCTATTACTATACTAATAATGTTAATTAATATATCCATATAATTTACGTAATAATAATAATAATAATAATAATAATAATAATAATATAATAATAAATTATAATTATGAATGCAATATCAATATTAATTCACTTGCCTACAAACATTCTTACTCCGAACGAAATCTCCAAATCTCCATAAATGAAGACCGTCATCCAATTCTCGGTTTCTCAAGACAGTCGAAAGACTAAATTTTATTTTTATGGCTTGCAATCAATCTGATTCTTTTTCAAACAAGTTCCTAAATCTATTTTGTGGGGGGTGGTGAAGGGTGGCGAGGGGGCTGGCATCAATATCCTTCAAGAAAGAGTCCGCTAGGTGGGCCATATTTCTGACCAGGCCACTCGAAGACTGACCACCACTTTGGCCGTCGATTTTTGTGTCTTGGCAGGGCTGCTGAAGGGTGCAATATCTCTCTGAAAAAAACAAATATATAGGTCAGTGGGAAGGTGATGCAAATAATAGTGGTTGAGGAGATTATTATTATTATTATTATTATTATTATTATTATTATTATTATTATTATTATTATTATTATTATTATTATTATTATATCTCTGAAAAATAACGAATATATAGGTCAGTGGGAATATGATGCAATAATAGTGGCTAAGAAGTATATTATTATTATTATTATTATTATTATTATTTTATTATTATTATTATTATTTTATTATTATTATTATTATTATTATTCTAGAAATCAAATATATAGACCAGTGGGAAGATGATGTAATAATGGTGGCTGAGAAGTATGTTATTATTATTATTATTATTATTATTATTATTATTATTATTATTATTATTATTATTATTATATTATTATTATTTAGGAAGCAGATCCTCTCTTAAGCATACTTTATTAAATGTAATGGCTACTTCAGCAGCGTTACACTTAAACAGGCTTGTAGAGCGCCTATAGACGTCATGATCAAATACAGTGTCAAAATAGATGTATATATTTGAATTTTACAGATAAACTATGATACCATAGTCATCAGTCATTAACGATTTTCTCTCTCTCTCTCTCTCTCTCTCTCTCTCTCTCTCTCTCTCTCTCTCTCTCTTGAAGCGAGCTTTCTTCTGGAGCTGCCAGACATCCTCGGGCTGGGAAGGTGAGGGTGGACTGATCTTGGTGTGGTGTCCATCCTTATATTTGGGGTTGACAGCAGGTGGTCTGCCTCATGCTGATCTCCTATTGGCTGGTGGCGGTGATTCTTCGTTTTTATTGCTGGCTTGAGCCAGATCTCAAGCCACTTTCTCCGAGCCGATGGTTGTGATGCTGCAGATCCTGCAGCCGCCGAGACCTCCTGAGCAGCGTGGTAACGTTGATGGGCATTGCGCTACACTGTGGGACGTCATGGCTAATTTGATTTTCATCGGCTGCAGGAGTACCTAGTTCGGGGGCGTTGTCTTCCGTGGAGTTGTCGTGCTCGGTGGTGTCATTGTTGGTGGCAGGTCTTCTCATACTTGTAGGGAAGAGAAATTCTTCCTGCGTCGTATTCAGTGTAGGTTTTAATTGCTGGATGAGAAGTGCCTCCAGTAGGCGCAACTGACGGGTATCAGGGGCCTTCCTGATGATCTGTGTTCTGTATGATGACAGCCCAGGACATGGCCTCTTGATGTTTGGTGCAGGCATGATTCTTGATCACCCCCTCATGGGTGTGGCATGAGAGTCTCTTCGACAGGCGCATGGCAGTCATACATACGTAGGCGCCGCTGCATTTGCGGACTGGGCATGTATACTGGTACTCTACATGCGTCTGCTTAATGGGGTCTCGTACCTGTGGAGAGGGGTTATTTTCCATAATGAGGTCGCGCGTCCTCCGGTTCTGGTATTATATGATTAAGTCGATATTCTTGGTGTCATCGGTCGGGGATACATTTTCAGAAATAATTTTCTTCATTGTGTCCTCTTCTTCACTGTAATGGGAACTCATGAAGGCTTTGTAGTACAGCTTGATATTATCCTGGGGGCGGGGCTGTGGGCTCTCACTACCATACCATTTCTCCAGGGCTGTGCAGACTTCCTTGCTGATTAATTTATTTGAGTACCTGTTGTTCACAAGTACTTGGGAGACGCAGTGATTATCCTGCCAGGTACTCGTGGTGAGTATCCTGCCAGGTTGAGCAGTGGGAGAGGGCTCTCCTGACGAAGGCCCTGATGGTGGTGCTTTTGAATCTGGCAGGGCACTCGCTGTCACCGTTGAGGCAAAGTCCCAGATTGGTGTTTTTTGTGTAGATGGAAGTACAGAGACCGTCTTCCATCTTGCTTACAAAGACGTCGAGGAAGGAGAGCTGATTGTTGGAGCTGTGTTCAACTGTACTTCAGTTCACTGCACTGCTGAAATGCTTGACGGAGGGCTTCTACCTCATCCTCGCCATCGACTTGCACAAAGATGTCGTCAATATAACGTCCATATCTGTGGGGTTGCTGCATCCTGGTGAAGACCCGTTCCTCCATGGTGCCCATATAAGAGTTAGCGAAGAGGACCCCCAGTGGGGAGCCCATCGCCATGACGTCCTTCTGGCGGAACATCTGGCCATGGTGGGTGGAGAAAGGGGCATTCTTTGTGCAGATCTCCAGCAGTGTACGAAGTGAGGCTTTGGGTATGTTGAGGGGCGCTGTCGACTGATTCCTGTTGACACGATCAAGGATTATATCTATGGTTTCGTCGACAGGTACATTCGTAAATAGGGACTCCACGTCCAGCGAGGCGATAATCTCAGTGCCAGGGGTGTCCTTGATGGCTTCTAAGAATTCTGCCAAAGACTGCAGGCTGTACTGACTCGAGACGTTAGGGGTCAAAATTTGGTTAAGGCATTTAGCCAAGGCGTATGTAGGGGGTTTCCTTGTTTTTGGGTTTTTACATTACCATATAAATAACCCAGGCTGTAGTCTCCTTGTATGGGAGGGAGGTGCACAGGGTTTGTCGCAGCATTCACTGCGCTGATGACTCCGTTAGCCTCCCTCTTGATGTCATCTCTCAGGTTCCTCGTCAGGCGCTCGAACTTGCTCTCGTCAGACAAAATAGCATCCAGATTCTTGTGATATTCGGCAGTATGAATCAAGACGAAGGGTGCTGTCTTGTCCGCACGTCGCACCGTGATGTTCACTTTCTCCTTCAGTTCCTTCGCTGCTTTCTTCATCTCCTTGGTGAGGATCCTGCTGGAGTGCGAGCCCCTCTCTGTAAGGGCTTCAGCAAGTAGGAGGGGTTGACGGGCGTCGGTAGTTCCCACGATGCTCCGGGCTCTTGTCATGAGGCCTGGGTCTCGAAATGAGGTGGCAATTAAAACCCAGCTTCAGAAGGGCGTCTTGATCGGGGGTGGGGTCGTAATCAGTAAGGTTAATGTATCCTTGAGTTCGTTCAGGGACACAGAGTTTGCCACCGTTCAGGGAGGTGAGTTTGCGCAGGGCACCTCTCATCCGCTGCTTCAAGTCGTCCTCCTGAAGGCGGACGAGGCATCTCTCAATGTTCCCAGGGTACGTTGGTTCCTCTCCTGCGGGGTCGTCTTCTTCAGTGGGTCTGTCACATTTAGGATTATCAAATTCGGTGTCATCCAGTCCATGACTACCTTCTCCTTGAAGGGCACCAGGACGTGCTGCTATAGGTTCCTCTCCTACTCCACTGTTGCCAGGGCTGCTTCTCACTCTCTCCCACTCCTGCCGCAGTCTCTTGGTCTCGCTCTGGAGGGCACACAGTTCAGTAGTCTTGATTGCTAGGAGTGAATATATTTTCATATATTGCTGACGGGTTGTGTAGCCGAATATTAGTGTACTTAGGAAGCAGACCCTCTCTCAAGTATAGTTTATTAAAAGTAATGGCTACTTCAGCAGCGTTACACTTGTAGAGATTCTTCTCTATTTTGTGAATAGCGGCTTTTTCCGTGCTACTTAAACAGGCTAGTAGAGCGCCTATAGAGGTCATGATCAAATACAGTGTCAAAATAGGTGTATATATTTGAATTTTACAGATAAGCTATGATACCATAGTCATCAAATTCATTAAAGATTATCTCTCTCTCTCTCTCTCTCTCTCTCTCTCTCTCTCTCTCTCTTATTAAAGCGCGCTTTCGTCTGGAGCTGTCAGACATCCACAGGCTGGGAAGGTGAGGGTGGACTGATCTTGGTGTGGTGTCCTTCCTCCATATATTTGGGGTTGACAGCAGGGGGTCTGCTTCATGCTGATCTCCTATTGGCTGGTGGCAGTGATTCTTCGTTTTCATTGGTGGCTTGAGCCAGGTCTCAAGCCACTTTCTCCGAGCCGATGGTTGTGATGCTGCAGATCCTGCAGCCGCCTAGACCTCCTGAGTGGCGCGGTAATGTTGATGGGCTTTTGTGCTACGCGTGGGACATCACGGCTAATTTGATTTTCATTGGCTGCAGGAGTACCTCGTTCGAGGGCGTTGTCTTCCGGTGGTGTCATTGTTGGTGTCAGGTCTTCTCATACTCGTAGGGAAGAGAAATTCTTCCTGCGTCGTATTCAGTGTAGGTTTTATTTGCTGGATGAGAAGCGCATCCAGCAGGCGCAACTGACGGGCATCTGGGCCTTCCCAATGATCTTCGTGTTCTGTATGATGACATCCCGGGAGATGGCCTCTTGATGTTTGGTGCGGGTGTGATTCTTGATCGCCCCCTCTTGGACGTGGCATGAGAGTCTCTTTGAAAGGCGGATGGTAGTCATACCCACGTAGGTGCCGCTGCATTTGGGGACTGGGCTTGTATACTGGTACACTACATGCATCTGCTTTAGGGGGTTATTTTTCATAATGAGGTCGTGCGTCCTCCGGTTCTGGTAATATATGATTAAGTCGATATTCTTGGTGTCATCGGTCAGGGATACATTTTCAGAAATAATTTTCTTCATGGAATCTTACCGTGAAGAAGAGGACTCCATAAAGAAAATTATTTCTGAAAATGTATCCCCGACCAACAACACCAAGAATATCGACTTAATCATATACTACAAGAACCGGAAGACGTGCAACCTCATTATGAAAAATAACCCCTCTCCACAGGTACGAGACGCCCTGAAGCAGCCGCATGTAGTGTACCAGTATACATGCCCAGTCCGTGAATGCAGTGGCGCCTCAGATCATCAAAACTACCGATGTTAGATCTCTGCAAATTGGCATGATCATCCACCCTCAAATCATCATTCATAATATATACCAAATTGCAGCCCTCTAGCCTTAGTAGTTTTATTTTATTTACGGTTAAGGTTAGCCATGGATAGTGTGTCTGGCACTGCCAGAGGTACCAGCCGCTGATGTATCTTCACTTGACTGTATCCGGGGAGCAACTGAGGTCTTCCTGGTCATGGATGAGCGTTTCATACCGCAGCACATCAGTGTTCCACACAGTATTATACACTGTACAGAAAACTTGTATTTATAATAAATGACAATGAAAGAAAAGATGTACTTGATGAACTGGAAAATGAAGTGATAAATGACCCAGATGATGACAAAGATTATGAGCCAACCCGCTGCCTATGATTCCCAATCACCTGGCACCTCTGCTATGCTGACCCTCTTTCTGGTCGAACTGTTAATTCCTATACTACTCCTGCTGTTGTTATGGAAAACAGAAGGTGCCGTCGTACTACTGCTGCTGTTCTACAACCTACCTACCACTGCTGCTCACTAAGCTTCTGCTGTCCCTAGTGTTCCCCCTCACCCCTCTTGTCCTTGGTGTTTGCTGCTGTTCACCATCCTATCACTGCTATTCTCAAGCTGCTGCTATCCTTGGGGTAACCTAACTCCCGTCGTTACCCTTATTGTTCCTCCTGCTGATATGGAAAGAGATGAGGAAACTGCTCTCCTACAGCTGACATCAACGTACAAAAAAGTTTCTCGCGGTGTCATAGGCATGGAGTTGCTTAAGTTTTATCATTTGCGAGAAAAAGTATGTTTTAGAGCCCATATTTTTTTTTTTCTTCTGAGTTTGAAGAACATCTCCCAAACCCCAATAAGTATTTGTTCATTTTCGAAGGTTAAACATATACAACAATGACATTTTTTGCTCAAACGCTGTCTTTGGACTCTCGAAACGTAACTAATAATATTTGACAATCTATACTTTCAACAACCAGTAACCAATTTTTTGTTTCCGGGAGGATTCAAATTCTTACGAAAATGTTTTTGCGTCGTAGGATGTTGTTCTCTGAAAAATATTATTTAAATTAGTATATAGTAGTGAGGTTATGAGTGGTTAAGAAAACTGATTAGTCTTCATAACTCTATCTGTCACAATAACTTACTATTTTCGGCGCCCAACTTGCCAACCCAAACTGGCAGCTCTTTTATGAAGAAAAATCGAGTAACTTTCACTTTTAGAACATTTTGTTATGACAAATCCAATACAAAATATTGTATATTAAATTTAAGACTTTGTAACAATTCTTTTATAGACGAAGACGAGCCATATTTTAAAACAATAAAGGTTTGGTTTATTCTGGTGATATATGTCAACGATTTCTTTCCTGTAGCGGTGGGGGAAGTTTACTGACGTCACCAGTGCATTTCCCACCTAAGAAGCTGGAACTTCACCAGGTTTCATTATCTTATGCCATACTGTTGACTGTCCAACACGCCGATAATAATAAAGATATTCCGAGGAGCGCCGTTTGCTTTTATATTCTGCATGGTAATTTACACACACACACACACACACACACACACATACACACACACACACACACACACACACACACACACACACATATATATATATATATATATATATATATATATATATATATATATATATATATATATATATATATAAGAGATCCTCTAATGTGAAAATGAAAGGAGGTACCAAGACTTTCAACTTTTATTCCAAAGTCATCTTCAGTACCCTGAAGATGAGTTTGGAATAAAAGTTGAAAGTCTTGGTACCTCCTTCTTTCATTTTCACGTGGGGATCTCTTATATACTTCACCCACGGGACCATTGTTGGAAGTTGCAAGATATATTATATATATAATTATATTATATATGATATACATATAGATATATTATAATATATAGATTATATAAATATAAAATAGTGATATTATATAATAAAGATATATTATATATATATAATAATATCTATATAGTTAATAATCTAATTTCGTCCTCTCATGGTTTTGAACCACTTATTGGCCGAGTCGATAATGTCACTGGGAGTTCCTAATTTATCCTCAGCTCTCTGGGCGCTGGTTCTAACCCATGAGAGGACGAAATTATTGTCAACTAAAAAATTCCCCTTCAGTTAACAGATATGCGAATATATTAATTCCTAGGTAGAGCTATTGGCAATTGATAGATATACAAGGGCGGGACCCCGGGTTACGACTGGGGTTCCATTCTTAAGAAACGGCGTTCGTAACCCCGAAAAATTGTCCGTAAGCCGGGAACGACGTGTTTCTTGAAAATCATGTCCACCCTATGGGAAAAAAAATTTGCACAACCTTTTTATTTAATTTTGCAATTTTTCTTAGGGCCGATCTCCTAAAAAATTATCACTAATTTACTTTTTTCATGTGCAAACACTGTGTTTTCACAAATTACTGTATGATTTTCATTAAAATACAAGAGAGAGAGAGAGAGAGAGAGAGAAAATAACTCCTTTCGGTTTCAATAGATTGAAATGAATGTCTGTAGTCAACTTTTTCCCCCTCCCTATAAATACTATATTTCTCCAGAGAAGAGAGAAAGAGAGGACTGTGCAATTATGTTTGTCTGTCTATCAATTCTTTTTGCTGAGAGCGAGAGAGATAAAAGGAAGAAATAGAAACACCAAATGTATGACAAGTATCTTGTGGAGAGAGAGAGAGAGAGAGAGAGAGAGAGAGAGAGAGAGAGTTGTCCTTACAGTATTTAAAAGAGAGAAATGGAATTATTATTGTATTTAAAATACTCAGATATGAATTTTGTACTTATAGTATTATTTGGAAAATAATTAATGATAAACTTATTACATATTATATATATATATATAATATATATATGTGTGTGTGTTGTGTGTGTGTAATGGGGGGATTGGGGGGATTCCCCCCCCCATTATTCATCAGGTAAGCATGTAGTACGAAACGGAAGGCAAACCAACACACAGCGTTACACACAGCCTCTCTCTCTCTCTCTCTCTCTTTCTCTCTCTCTCCAAGGAATCTCTCTCTCTCTCTCTGGCACCGACACCTCTCTCTCTCTCCACCTCTTTTTCTCCATTCTAACAGGTAATGAAAATGAGAGAGTCGCATCATAACATTAACGTTTATTAACAATGAATAAATAATGGATAATCAAGTCTTACAGACTAACTCAAAAAACCCCGAAATAGTAAAATGTCTAGTCACCAAAAAGTCTACACCCATCTGGGAACTCTTTGTCCCAGTTCTGCCAAAACCGCCAGAACTGCCAGAATCGTCTGTTTCAAAGACACAGAACACATCCCGGTAAGTACACATAAGTTTAGCAACAAAATAAAAAATCAGATATTCTTAAAAATGTCAAACAGATAATAAGCCAGCCTTCGGCTAAAGCACTTCAACACTCACCCAAGCAACCGGAACACTTAAACACAGTTAATAAAAACTCCCCGGTGAACACCACAGCATCTTGCCTTTCACTTGAAGACCCTCTGTCAAAATCCACCCATAGACTTGGGTATGAAACTATTAAAGGGAAGAGGCGCACACGCACATATGAACGCACAGTTCGTTAGCGCCTCGCAACACTAGTTGCATCCAGTTTCACAAAGGCACTTCGAGAAGAGTTCATAAACTGTCGTGCATTGACTTGTCGAACTAAGCATTTTTATCTCACGCCACCTATAGAATACTCATTGTCAGCTACTCTCGGGTCGTTGCTTCTGCATTGTTCTCCACATTCCATAGGTCAAAGGGAACACATGGACAATATATTATTAATCAAAAACCCTAGGCCTTACATAGCTCGGCCACCCCATGCTAGCCCCCGCCTAGCAAAATACAAAACTCACTGGCCGGCTTAAAATAAAATACAATTAAAACTGCACGTCTCTGGCATTATAAAGTAAAGTCTTATCACGCTTTATCTCCCAATAACACTAGAATTTTTCTCTCATTTTTTCTGCATTTCTTGAATATCCCTCTTTGCTTGTCTGCAAGTAGCTGCTCCTGTAGCAGACTGTTGCAGCTGTAGGAAGACGGAATTGCCTCCCTCATTGTAGAAGACTTCTCACGGCTTCTGCAGATCCCCAAAAGACACGCTGTAGAATTCTCTTGATCACCCCCGTGGAAACTCTTGTAATCACCCAGGACAACACGACAGCAGTACTCTCTGCACGGTTGGTGGACGTCTTGCTGGCGTCGGGAAATGACTTTTTTGGTGTGTGTTAGTATGTCAGTCAAGTCACTGGTCAATCTAAGAAAATTAACCCAGACATACTACTTCTATCAAACAATGATCTCAAAACGTCAGAAATACTAACTGAACGTCTTCCAATTAACTCCCTTAATATGGCTGCTAAATCATAAGTCATCATCACAACTCTCAAAGAAAAAAAACATCAAGTTCTCTAACCCAATTCTCCAAACTCACACATCAGCACACACACAACTCAGAAATCACAGCAACTCCACGGACTTCTGTACTCACATTTCAAACTTGAATGTTCTCATAAAAAGAAATAAGAAAAAAATCGTAATGAACTCAAAGAAAAAAGAAAAGAATCACGTAACACACCCAGACCCAAAAATGTTCTCTCAAGCTCTGATATCTGAACAACCCACAAAATCAGTAAAAATCTCCAACTTTTAACAGCAAAAAAAACCCCTTTACTGCTCATACAACTAATTACAATGGGACTTAATGTCAAACTCCCATTTACGTAAACAGCAACCCCAGAAAAATTACATCTCCCGACAAGTTACATCTCCCAGTAAAAAAAGTGCTATTCAAAACTCAATCCCCAAATTATATCTCTCATAGGAAAAGGAAGAAAAATAAAAAAAAGATAATCACAAGTAGATTTCCCCCAATCACAAAATACATAATACATGTATAATATGCATAACTCCCGCGTTTTCCCCAAGAAATGCTCTATGTAAAGTTATGGAATTTGCCAGAAAGCAAACTCTTACACATGCGCTTTCGTGAAATGCTATTGTCAACATTTCCAGATATTGCGAAAATTCTGATCTATCATCATCAGAGGAAAAAAGTCAGCACACGGCTCATCACATCGCTTGTCAGCAGAAAAATCGCCTGCGGACGTATGCTCAGACAGTAGCATAAAAATTGTCTAGTCAGACACACAAGTTTGGAAAACTCATGATTCTCTAGAAAAAAAGGTCTAACAGACACATTTCACAAAATTAACTCCAGGATATGACTAATGTGTTCAAAGATTTGTCTCAAAGACTTATTCTCCCAACATGACTTTGCCCCATTATATTTCTCCAAAAATAATACACTTGTGAACATAAAAAATGCACTCATCTCCATAGGACTCGTAATGCAATGATGACACTCGCCTCTAAATAGTCACGAAACCAAAGAGAAAGAACCACAGAAATCTTCTCTTGGCTCAAAAAAAACTCCATAACCACAAAAAAAGGGTCACCCGCCAAAAATTAATTCCAACTCCATTATGAGACACCATATTAATAATAACACCACTCTGGATATAAAAATATTTCCTCCATTTGGTTAATAACCAACCCCATATTATTTCTCTCTTATTTCTCCAATGACCACATGTCAGTAAAAAAAACAACACCACTTCAGGAATAGAGAATAATCACCTCTATTTCGGCAAATACAAAATATTTACCTCTATTTCCCAATAACTCCATGTGGAACAAAACAAGGCTCCAAAAAATATATCTCCAAAAAATGTGCACTCAAGGCAACTAACTCACACACTCACAAATATTGCCCCATAATCTCCAAATATGTGTCTCCATTTGCAACAAAGATGGCTGCAAAATAATTGAACTAAACATAGCTCATATCACATTGGCAAATATCAAAAATGGCCAAAAATATATCTCCAATATATTATATCTCAAATTATAACTCCAAAATAATATATACCTCCAATTATAATTCCAAATAGTATATCTCAATTATAACTCCAATTCTCCAGAGAATAACTCAATGTTATAGTCAAAACTATAAAACTCACTCCATTTAGCATAACTGCTAAAAAAAAGGGCAAAACTCGGCAAATAAAAACTGTCTAGAAAATTCTAGAAAAAATCACCAATGTGCCACAACTCATTATAACAGTAACTCCCAATACAAAGTGTCTTAGCCAAGACTTCTCCATATGCACTACGACATAAGCCACTAGAAAACTTAACCAAGTTTCCTATCTCTCCCAAAGTTGTCACAAATACAGCAAAGGTATTGTGCAAGAAAACTCACAATTTCTGGAACACAAATATCCAGAGAAAAAATGTAGTGCCACTATGTATGCATTCAAAACAGTGCAAGAAATTCTCCCATATATTTCTCTATAGCATCAAATAGCTGAAACACGAACACATTCCCGAACAATGACTCTAAGTCATGAACTGAGATATTAAAAAATATTCACACCAACTGGAGAGAAAAAATAAACTTAAATTCACCCATGATGAAAAAAACTTGTGTCAGCGATGGCTAATTTCCAAAAAAGGAGAAAGAAAAATCAACGGCATTATAACTATCTCTCGTGACTCCCTAGATGTCAAGCAATTATGTGCTGAACTCATAAAAAAAAGGAAAAAAAACTAAAATAATGTGTTGTTAGTTCCACCCAAATTCAAAAAAGATTTCACCTCCCTTGACAGCATTAAAACGCCCACGTATTAGTATATAAAAAAAATCAGTATCAGAAATATCACTATCACAAAATCTCCAAAAGTTGCCATCATCAAAATTACTGGTATCAGTACAAAAAAAAAAGAAACATCACCAATGTTAATGCTTATCCATTCTCCAAAAGTTAAGTACAAAACTCAGCAAAAGTTCAGCAAGATTCACCACAATTCACCAAGATTCAGTCAGATTCATCAAGATTCAGCAAAACGTATCCCTCATGAATGACTGAAATATTCTCCAAAGTTACAAAAACTCAACAAATAATTAAGACAAGACTTCTCCCATTAATTCATTGTAATAATTCTCCTTGAATAATTATCTGTAATAATTATCAACTAATCTCCCATGAAATATCTCAAATCTCTCGTAAAACAAGTCTCCCGTAATGATAATTATACTTAAGCAACCCTCCCGTGACACATCTCAAGTATAATAATTATCAATAATAATAATAATAATAACTCTCCATAGCAACAATTCTCTTGCAAAGATCTCAAGTAAGGGTGAAATTCAAATTGCATACTACAGTAATGCTGAACCTCATGACATACAATTTCTCCAGATGCAACACCATTTACGGCATACCACCATTACCACATTCACGGCACCATTTTCAAAGTAATCTCTCCAACACAAAAAAAAAAAAAAATAATAATCTGTGTATCCCCCTTATATTTGTGTCTTCGAAAGCACAAGGAAAACATACACCCATACAATGTATTTCAATTGTCTTTTATTTCCTTTTCTCTTCCTCCAAGGGAGAAAAAAAAAATCTCTTTTCTAAAAAAAAAGACTCTACGGGCATTTCACTTCATCAACTTATCAATCAGCTGATGTCTTAGCATTCAATGTCAAGGCCAGACTTGTCTTCAACAGCCCGACAAAGAAAAAAAAAGAAAGGGGAGTTCACCCACACTGAGAAAAAAAAAAGTCTCTCCCCCCGATGAGCATTGACAATCCCCCGAGGCAGACCAGTAGTAACCCCATCTCCCCTTAAACAGTGTCTGAGGACCCCCTCCCAAGGTATACACTAGTACCCATCTCGCAATGCCCTCCCTCGAGGTATGCAGTACCCACAATGCAACGCGTCTCTCTGCGCGGTAAGCAGAAAGTGCTGAGCCCGTAAAATTGTGGACCGCTATCTTCTCCAAGCCAAGATATGGATTATCGAAGCACAGTTCACATGCAAAAGACACATCTCTATACACTCTTATGTGTTTAAAACAAAGACGAATACGTCTATCATGAACAGGCGTGAATAAAGAAAACACGTCACTTCTGCTACTATGGGGCAAAGACAAGAAAAATTTTTGACCTCTTGAACCAATCCCATTTCTCTGAAATATTTAAAACAACCCTCACCTTCAAAACAATAGTTTTAACACTCACCACTCCATAATGGGAACAAAAATAACTTGGAGTTCGCGTAGAATACGTAAATCTCGTCGGCACAATGCAAACGCGATCGGCGAAAAGGCACCTAGCAACTCTCACTCACAAACCAAACTGAGTTACTTGTCTCACGGCTCACGCCCTGAAGAATCTCGGTACGAGCAAATTTGATGACCCTAATAGAATTTCTTTCCTCATCCCCCCATCTCACGGACGGATATTTCTCTACCCCCTTCACTTAGCAACCGAGATCTAACAATTTAACAATTTTCCACAATCCCACAAAGGCTTTGTTGTTCAAAAACTATCGCTAAGCCATAACCCCTAACTGGTCACCCATCTCTCATTGGCGTTCCTTGGCATAAAGAAAAACTCTTTTATAACACCTTTTTCACCGCCTGCCACCACTGTAATGGGGGGATTCCCTCCCCCCCCCCCCCCCATTATTCATCAGGTAAGCGTGTAGTACGAAACGGAAGGCAAACCAACACACAGCGTTACACACAGCCTCTCTCTCTCTCTCTCTCTCTTTCTCTCTCTCTCCAAGGAACCTCTCTCTCTCTCTCTAGCACCGACACCTCTCTCTCTCTCCACCTCTTTCTCTCCATTCTAACAGGTAATGAAAATGAGAGAGTCGCATCATAACATTAACGTTTATTAACAATGAATAAATAATGGATAATCAAGTCTTACAGACTAACTCAAAAAACCCCGAAATAGTAAAATGTCTAGTCACCAAAAAGTCTACACCCATCTGGGAACTCTTTGTCCCAGTTCTGCCAAAACCGCCAGAACTGCCAGAATCGTCTGTTTCAAAGACACAGAACACATCCCGGTAAGTACACATAAGTTTAGCAACAAAATAAAAAATCAGATATTCTTAAAAATGTCAAACAGATAATAAGCCAGCCTTCAGCTAAAGCACTTCAACACTCACCCAAGCAACCGGAACACTTAAACACAGTTAATAAAAACTCCCCGGTGAACACCACAGCATCTTGCCTTTCACTTGAAGACCCTCTGTCAAAATCCACCCATAGACTTGGGTATGAAACTATTAAAGGGAAGAGGCGCACACGCACATATGAACGCACAGTTCGTTAGCGCCTCGCAACACTAGTTGCATCCAGTTTCACAAAGGCACTTCGAGAAGAGTCATTCTAAACTGTCCGTGCATTGACTTGTCGAACTAAGCATTTTTATCTCACGCCACCTATAGAATACTCATTGTCAGCTACTCTCGGGTCGTTGCTTCTGCACTGTTCTCCACATTCCATAGGTCAAAGGGAACACATGGACAATATATTATTAATCAAAAACCCTAGGCCGGACATATATATATACTATATATATATATATAATAGTATATATATATATATATATATATATATATTTATATATTATATATATATATATATATATATATATATATATATATATATATATATATATATATCTATATATATATATATAATATATATAAATATATATATATATATATATATATAATATTTATATATATAAATATTATAATATATATATATATATATATATTATATATATATATATATATATAGATTATATATATATATATATATATATATATATATATATATATATATATATATATATATATATATATATATATATATATATATATATATATATATATATAGCGAGTGAGAGAGAGACAGAGAGAGACAGAGAAATTCATTTATCACTGTTTAGATACACACAGTCGCTGAATGATGGTTTTATATATAAGTATATTTGTGTATCTTTCCTATTTATGAATTTTGAAAAGGAAATCTTCTGAAGAGGTTTTTAAGCGTTCAAAAAGCTACAAACGGGCACTCTTACTATTCTCTAAAGAATTATTATTTTCATGTCATTAAGCAAAAAAAAAAGTGTATTAGACACGTGGCTATAATTAGGTAAAAAATTACGTTTGCTTTATGAATAGCTCAAATTCCTTTTCCAGGAAATCTTTGGAACATATTCTTAAGGTTCTCAAGAATATGTTGCTGGCTATGCCTATCTTGATGTGTATGTCATGATAGCTAAAGTGTAAATGTATGAAAGTGAGAAAGTTGATTTTCTGTAGATGGCAAATGTGTATTCTTTCGTGACTCTAATTATATTAAAACGTCAACAAAAGGAATTTTGTCGTCTTTTTCCCATTCAACTTTAAATTCTGACATTGCTGCCATTAGTAAAGCGACTCATTCCAACAGTTGAATAACTTAATAAACAATAGCGGCCTGGAATAATCTTAAGCAACCAGTAAAGTTTTAAATTTATCTAACACCCCCATACTGTAAACCAACACTTATTCTCTGGCTACGGATGGTTGATAAGCACTACTGCCATATTTTCTTAAACTCATTCGAGTTTTTCAAGGTGATAAGCACTGCTGCCATATTTTCCTAAACTCATTCGAATTTTTCAGGAAAAAAGGTGACGATTTGGTGGATTTGGCAGATTTTTTTCGCGGTGCTGCCATTTCCTCGTGTATGGATGATTAAGGGAAGTGACCGCCAAGGGTCACAGTAATAAGCAGATTGCCTGTCACCTCCTTCCATTCGTCGGTACAAAAGCAAAACACGAAGATCAAAACATTATACTACTTGGACCCTGCTGTACATTGTTTAAATTGCCCAATGTAGAAATTTAATTGGAGTTACATATGTATATATATATATATATAATATATATATAATATATATATATATATATATATATATATATAGGTAATGCCACGAAGGAAGATCCTTGCAGATTCTCGTATTTTAATTTTCCTTCGAGGCTTTACCTTTTATTTATAAATAGCATGACGTTTCATACGTTTCGTGATCAACTTAGTCATACACACACACATACACACACACACACACACACACACACACATATATATATATATATATATTATATATATATATATATATATATATATATATAATATATATACATATGTGTGTGTGTGTGTATAATATATATATATATATATATATATATATATACTATATATATATATATATGCGTGTGTGTGTGTGTTTATACCTTCTAGGTAAATAAGTAAGGATATACGTTCACGTATGCATGCACTTACATGGCATATGTTACTTTAAAGCGAAACCTCTTGTGATTAAAAGCTAGTTGCTGGACAGTATGGTCGAATATGTCCACTCCCAGGATTAACCTTAACCTCGAGGCTAATCCTGAAAATGTACCTTTTTGGATTAGGATTAAGTACCGCCTTTGTCGAGATGGGAAACGTTTCAACGCCGCTAATTGTAGGAAATTCTCAACCTTTCGTAACTAGAGTATAGTCTTTAATTTAGGCTTATCCTTTGCCCTCATGCCAGACCGTAAAAACAAAAATGACAGCCACGATGAGATATTTTTAAAAGTTGTGTTAATAAATGCTTTAACTGACCTAGATAAAAAATATCTTGTCCCCCGCAGATTTATGACAGCCATCCACTCGCTAAAAAAAGTTAGATGATAGGCAGATCCGACAAAGACGGCAAAATCGTTTAATGAATAAGGACTTCTACCTCGACAAAATCAACCAACTTCTTGGCGACACAAACCCTTACGACAAATTGACGAACAATACCCTCTAAAACGTCCCTACAGAATTTTTTTTATAGGAAAGTAAGATTAATTGGTCAGGACAAAAAAAGAGCATTGAACTATTGGAGAAACGTAAAGTCATTAACCCAAAACTACCTTACTTTTATGGCCTTCCCAAAACTCACATAGACAATCTTCCATTTAGACTCATCATCTCATGTGCCGGAGCTTTCAGTTATAGAATATCTAAATAGTCAGCTG
>NC_061098.1:55616721-55619221 GCF_015104395.2 Macrobrachium nipponense | reverse complement strand
AAATCAAGGCGCCTATAGTACTATAGTGAGGAGTTGTGAAAGTGAAGGGAAAGTATTAAATGAAGTATTGCTATTAAATGAAATAAATAAATCAGACATAAACAATATAGTAGAAATAACAGAAGAAACCACTGGAGATACAGAACTTTGCTATTTTTCAGACATGGAAGAAGAAGAAATATGTTGTGTTAGCACAGCTGATGATGATAAAGTAAAATTTATACTTAATAGAGGAGTAACTTTGTATCCAAAATATAAAAAAAAATTATTTGCGATCAAAAGAGGATGTAGAAGATAAAGATATTCTATTCTTGAATGAAGAATTGCCAGACTGTCAGAATGGATAATTCACTAGTCCACATGGATGGTGGTACCTGCGAAGTCTATGTCCAAAACTATTCAGATAGCAGATTAACTATATGCGGGCATTGTCTTTTGCATAGGAATCCCTATCAACAATCCTTTACTAACAGGAGAAGAAAAAGCATTTTTCACTATGAATGGCCAAAACTCTAAAATAAATCAGGAAGTAAATATAACAGATTTTCCAGAAAATAGAAACAAGTTAATTCAGGTCCTAGAGAAATTCAGAAATGTAATAACTTTAGAAGGAAATATACTAGGAAGAACAACATAGAATTTTGTTAGGTGATGGAGTCAAGCTATTTTTTATTCCTAATTACAGATTACCAATAAGCCAGAGACCCATAGTTGATAATTTGACAGAGGAAATGAAAAGAGATGCAGTAGTTATTCCTTCTAAATCTCCATATAATTCTCCATTGTTACTTGTTCCAAAGAAAGATGGCAGTTGGAGACTTGTAATATCTTATAGGAAATTAAACTCGAACACAGTTCCAGATCGAATGCCGATGCCAGTAATTCAAGACATGTTAGCTCAATTAGGAGGGGCCAAAATATTTTTATCCTTACATTTGCTTAGTGGATAATGGCAAGTACCTCTCGATGAAGAATCAAAACAATTCATAGCCTTCAGCACACATAAAGAACATTTACAGTTTGAAATAATGCCATTTGGACTCACATCAGCCCCATTAGCATTTGTCAGATTAATATTACAAATTCTAGGAGATATAGAAAATGTTGCAGTATACTTGGAATATGTTATCATTTTTAGGAAAGACTTAAAAAGCCACCTCAGGGCATTGGAAATGGTACTAGACAGATTAAGAATTGCAGGATTAAAAATAAAAATAAAGAAATGTTAATTCCTGATGAAATCACTGGAATATTTGGGTCATGTAATTAGTGAAGACGGACTGCGCATGCAGGCCGGTAAAATAAAGACAATTGATTAGCCAGCCCCTCCTAACTTGAAAGCATTGAGAAGGTTCCTAGGTATTGTAGGTTATTATATTTTTTTTTTTGAATAAAATTTTGCTACTATGGCCAAACCTTTGACAGAACTAACCAATGACCAGGAACCTTGTTTTAGTCTACCCAAATTTTTCCAAAGACTCGGGAGCTGTTTTGTTACAAAGGCCCAAAACTAGGATGAGAGCAGTATATTATGCTAGTAGAGTTTTAAACGAAGCAGAAAGACATTTTAGTACCACAGAAAGAGTGTGTTTAGCTTTATATTGGGGTTTAAAGAAGTTTAGACATACTTTTGGGTCATAAAGTTAATGTACTTACTGATCACAAACCCATTTGTGACTTGTTTAAAAAGAGAGCCTTCACCAATAACATGAAATGCAATAGATGATTCATTAGTGTATTAGAATTTGCACCAGAATTCAGATTTATTCTAGGAAAATTTAACACCTTGGCAGATGCATTATCCAGATCTCAAGAAGAAACAGAAAAATGTATTACAACTAATACCTTTTATTTAGTTGTCAAGTAGTAGATTTAGATTTAAAAAGGGTAATAATACAACACGAAATCTTAAAACCTGATTTTCAATTAATAAATGGATTGTAATATAAAGGCCGGAAGAGAAAAATGGTTGTTCTCGACTATACAGCCCAAAAACACTAACCAGAGAAGTTTTAGAACTAACACTCTCATATAAGTTAACAGGACATCTAGGAATTAAAAAGACAACAAGAATCATAACCAGAGACTATTTTAGCGAAGATGCCAAGAACTTTGTGCAAAACTATTTAGTTTGTAATCAACAGAAAGGTAACCTAAATCTTAAAGCTCCAGTTGAAAAATATCCATCAGAATTAAATCCATCCCAAGAAGTACCTATGGGCTTTTTAGGTTCATTTCCTAGTACTATTAGAGGAAATAAGCAAATATTAGTCTTCTTAGACTCTAATACGATATGTAGAACTAATAGTATTCCCAGTAAGAAACAGATGTAGCTACAGAGGCAGAAGCTCTTAAATCTAGCATTACTACAAGACATTCATGCCCCTGAAAACTTTAGTGAGTCCACAGACAGAAGATTGGGACCACTGGAATCATATAAAAGTCGCAAGGGCAGACCCATGGCCCACTAAATTTATAGGTAACATAAGACAGGAGAAAC
>NC_061098.1:55594221-55611721 GCF_015104395.2 Macrobrachium nipponense | reverse complement strand
CAAGCAGATGCCTGATTGGTTTATGTGAATGGACATACGAGTTTATGGTTGGACCTAAATATGTAATTTAGTTGTTTATCTATTTATAGCGCGTCAGGTATTATTATTTTTATTATTATAATTATTATTATTATTATTATTATTATTATTATTATTATTATTATTATTATTATTATTATTATTATTATTATTATTATTATTGTCACGTAAGTGTAAGTAATTTATTTTGTACTTTCAAATCAGCCTTGGTAGAGTGTAATATTTCCTTTCCTTTGTATTGTTATGTATTAACGTACGTTGTTCGTGATGTATGTTACGTTAACTATTTTGAAAGTGTTGTTGTTGCTTCTTCCTCTAGTAGCTAATTATCGAATAACCCTGTTAACGTTTTTTGTTATTGTTTACTTTCATTGGAGTGTGAGTGACGGTGCGAGTGTCGCGCTGTTAAAGCATGTCGCCTTCCTCCTAGGATAGCTACTTCCACCTGTATTAAAGGGGCAGATACTAAGGTGTCTGGAAACCCACCCAGGACAGGAATACATATTCACCTGAAAAAAAAAAACAAAATCTTTATTGAGTCTGCTAATACCAGTGATCTAGCTGACCCAGTATCTCGCAAAAAAATTCCACATATAAATAACCTGAAGGGGTCTTTATTTTTCCCACTAACCCATACTTATCAAAGAGTTACAAAGTAGCTTTCCCAGGCTACAATAAAATTGTCGAATTACCCGTGGTAAGGAGTCTGCCAGTACTAGGGATTGACGGTATCCTAGGTAATGATCTATGCAATAATGAGAAGGGTCAAGAAGTTTTCCCAATAGTTTCGATCACTGCTTGCCAGGTGGCAATTACTACTCGGGCTGCTGCAAAGTTTGCACCTGCTACTGATATTGAAATTAATTTTAATTTCAGTAGTTTAGATGTAGACGTAGAAAGGCCCGGGCTAGTATATAGTAGCAGTAGTGTAGGAATTTTTAAAGTTTTGAAACCTCATTGTGACGGTGTCTTTCATTCAGGCCCAGAAGGATGAATTTAACTTTGAGTTGGGTGATACTGGCGACCTTACTACAAAGCCCAGGTTTTGTGTTATTAAGGGGCTTCTGTATAGAGTTGGTCGACCTGCGAGCCATCAATTAATTACAACCACAAATCAATAATACCAACAATAGAGAATATTAGTTAACCCACCAAAAACTAAGACAATATATCAATAGGAGTATATAGAGAACCTATACGCTCATTTTACAACGTAGCCAGTTTACTCATTCCTTTTGAGGATGAAGATAGGTGTCCATGGAGTCGCTGGAGACCACCAGTCCGCTATATCAAGGGAGTTACTATACACCGGATGAGACCAATTAACAGCAGACGTCTTCCGAAGGAAAATATAAAGGTCGACACCTTACCTGGTGTTAGCCTCCCTACGTAACTCCTCATGAGCCTCGACAGCCCAGACTTGCGAAGCAGCACCAGGACCCTCAGTACGCCGGGGCACGGCAGAAGCCTCTCCTACAGAGCTGGGATCCAGCGCCAGCCGTGTCTACCCGCGGACTCCTCCTCCGACGGGAGAAAAAGGCAAGGAGGGGCCGGTCGCAAGAGACACAAGTCCCTGCGAGGCTACGAGACCGAAGGCCGTGATCAGTAAGTACGCCGCAGGTGGCTCTTCATACACCTGCGGGTCAAAACTTCCCAAGGAACATAGAGAAGAAAATCTCCCAAAACAACGTAGCGTTGTCTGAAATAAAAATATTCCGTGGCAGCTGCTGCACTTTGTCATTCTGGGATGACGATACGGCCCGAACTGCCCTAGGGGCTGGGAGGAGGAAATGAAAGTAAACAATAACAAAAAGCGTTAACAGGGTTATTCGATAATTAGCTACTAGAGGAAGAAGCAGCAACAACATTTTCAAAATAATTAACGTGATGTACACCACGAACAACGTACGTTAATACATAACAATAAAAAGGAAAGAAAATATTACATTCGACCAAGGCTGATTTGAACGAACAAACTAAATTATTTACACTTACATGACAATTATATTATTATTATTATTATTATTATTATTATTATTATTATTATTATTATTATTATTATTATTATTATTATTATCATTGAGGTAGTTACATGCAAATTATGTCCATAACTGTTCTCATAAATTCTTCTTGCATTATTTTATTGTAGAAGTGAAAATAAGTCAAAATGATTAATTAATATTCAATTCACTTATCAGAATACAGTAATATACAACAAATATGTCAAATAGGCATAATATTCACATAAATACAACAGTATGCGTATATGTACATGCATACAATTATATCATACATCTACCCCTAGAGGCAATTACTGTTAGGCAACTGTGTGACAATCAAGCATTGGATGCCAGCATGGAAGACCTGAAGAGAGAGAGAGAGAGAGAGAGAGAGAGAGGAGAGAGAGAGAGAGAGAGAGTAGGAAATGTATCCTGGTCAAGGAAAGATAAAGCCCACATCATTTTCGGGGAAGAATGTTACCCTCTTTTGCAGTTTGGTTCCTTGACTTAATAGGTATAAGGGAAAAAATCTGTCTGTTTGGTATTCAGTGATTTCATACACTATATTTTTGTTGAATGTGGTTTTTAATAATAATAATAATAATAATAATAATAATAATAATAATAATAATAATAATATTGATGATGATGATGATGATGATGATTATTATCATTATTGAAAATATAATAATGATATACCTGTTGGATGAAAAATAATATTAATTACAATAACGAAATTATAAGATCATAACCTATTGAACGCAATAATAATAATAATAATAATAATAATAATAATAATAATAATGATAATAATAATAATAATAATACGGAAATAACATCTCTCCCATATGTAGGAAGTGCAATACGAAAAGTGAAACCATAAACCACATAGCAAGTGAATGCCCGGCACTTGCACAGAACCAGTACAAAAAGAGACATGATTCAGTAGCAAAAGCCCTCCACTGGAGCCTGTGCAAGAAACATCAGCTACCTTGCAGTAATAAGTGGTACGAGCACCAACCTGAAGGAGTGATAGAAAACGATCAGGCAAAGATCCTCTTGGGACTATGCGGCTATCAGAACGGATAGGGTGATACGTTACAAACAGACCAGACGTGACGTTGATTGACAAGGTCAAGAAGAAAGTATCACTCATCGATGTCGCAATACCATGGGACACCAGAGTTGAAGAGAAAGAGAGGGAAAAATTGGATAAGTATCAAGATCTGAAAATAGAAATAAGAAGGATATGGGATATGCCAGTGGAAATCGTACCCATAATCATAGGAGCACTAGGCACGATCCCAAGATCCCTGAAAAGGAATCTAGAAAAACTAGAAGCTGAAGTAGCTCCAGGACTCATGCAGAAGAGTGTGATCCTAGAAACGGCACACATAGTAAGAAGAGTGATGGACTCCTAAGGAGGCAGGATGCAACCCGGAACCCCACACTATAAATACCACCCAGTCGAATTGGAGGACTGTGATAGAACAATAATAATAATAATAATAATAATAATAATAATAATAATAATAATAATACTGTTGAACAAAATAGCAGAGTTAAGCAAATTAATCTTATATATTATATTTTCTATTTTTTATATTACTCGCTTTTCTGGCTCAGCGATGCTTCGCAAAAATTAACCAATATTCATATTGGGAATAATTCTGCAAGTGGTATTCTATTTAAAACAGGATTTATTAGTCAAAAACTGGTATTATCAGTATACTGATATTGTCAGAATACTGATCCCCAACGTTTGCGAATCCTGGAAGCCCTCCATATAGGAAAGGAGAAACGTAACTTGAACATTACCCAAGAAACGTTTCTCCTCCCTACTGCCGCCCGAAGATCATCAGCAAACGACCACCCACCAATGCCAGATATTCAGGAGCACCAGCGGGATGGCAGGACTCCTGCTGCAGGCAGGATTCCAGACATTTATTCCTGATACGCTACTCGAATGCTTGCACGGCTGAATCCCTGCAACCATCAACGCGTGATCTCCGACTTCGCCCCAGACCGGCTCGACCAATGAGAACTCAGCTCTAGGATTCGAGCCGCTATAAATACCGGCATGCAGACACCATCTCTTCACTTCTACTGCTGACCAGCCATGAAGATGACCTACGAGAAGGTTGAACCGTCGTGATAAGCCAGAGCTACACCAGCATTAATACCAGCTGAATACCAGAGACGACCCCGGCCTGACATTGACCTCGCTTATGGAATGATACCAACACCGACGACGACCCCTGCTTGACCCGCACCTGAGGAACGCCTTTCCATACACCAGTATTCTGATAATACCAGTTTTTTACTAATAAATCCTATTCTAAATAAAATACCACTTTCAGCATTATTCCCAATATGAATATTGGTCAATTATTGCGAAGCATCGCTCAGCCAGAAAAGCGAGTAACAAAAAAAAAAAAGATAGAAAAGATAATATATAACATTCATTCAACAGAATTTGTTTAAAAGAGGGTATAATAATAACAAAAGATTTTTATGTCTATTAAATGTAATATAATATTAATAATAAGCACCATAATTATAATAGTCATACTATAATAACAAAAGCTTTTTATGTCTATTAAATGTAATATAATATTAATGATAACCACCATATTTATAATAATCATACTACAGTCTGCAGGTGTATATATTACATCTCCCCCTGCTCTCTCTCTCTCTCTCTCTCTCTCTCTCTCTCTCTCTCTCTTTTACCCAAGTTACCTATGCCATCGGCTATAGTGTACAGAGAGAGAGAGAGAGAGAGTTCCTCCTCCCCAGCTGTTGTTTGTTCACCGACAATGCGATTCTGATCTGAAATCCGAGATCCGATGTTGCCTTTATTTTGTTGTTTGTCGGGTGATTGACAGCCAGAATGTCTGTGCCTGTCTTTTAAAAGAAGGACGCCTACAGGCATCTTTCACGTGACGCCCCTCGAGGAAGCTTATTGCAGGCCGCCGAAGGCCGAAGAAAGGCTGGCAGAGAGGTAGAGGTGAAACGCTGAAGCTTTCTTTTGAGGAAGTTTCTTGAATGATGAAAGTGTAGGCCATGTTTATAACCAACACGTATTCAAACACCCGGAGCTTGATTTTAACAGCCGTTTTCTATGACAGTTTGGTACCTGGCTGTTTAGAATTGTAACTGGAATATAAAATCTAAGTCAATGGCCATGCGCTGGAACCTATCAGGTCGTTCAGAGCTGATAGTGGAACTGTGTGTGAAGGAGGTTTTAAATGTGTAACTGGAGGCAAACCTCAAAGCAGTTGCAATATGAAACAATTGTTAAGAGATGGTGGACACTCGAAAGTTAAGATGGAAGAAAGAGAATATGACCAGAGATACACTAAAAGGTATGAAAGGTAGAAGCAGCTAGGGTCCGAAGTGACGCTGCAAAGAACCTTAAGTACTAATGCCTACAGTGCACCGAGTAACGTTCTCTGATGGCACTACAACCTCCGGGGCGCCGTTTGTCAGTTTTTAAAAGCGCTGCCAAAATATTCAGCGCATTTGCCAAATCCTCAGGTAGTTTTCTGTTCTGTATAGTTTCAGATCTCAGTCCATCAGCGGAAAACGGTACGGAAATACTCGGAATTCTACACGAGCCGAGGACAGTTGTAAAAGTTTGATGAACTGTAACGCGCGCTTTCACATTTGTTTAAACTTGTAGGTGTGAGAAATATTCGTAAAAATGCATGATCGGATGAAACGGAAAGTGACAGGTTTTCGTTTAAACATTTCCAGATAAAGCTCCATTTAACTCGTGAATTGAGTGTATTTCGATCTACTAGTCTCTAAATGTTCAATTCCTGGCACAATGCCAAGGAGATTATTTCAAAAGAGAATATACAAATATATATAAACTAGTGAGTTTTTCGTTTGATAATTTTAAGAGAAAGGACTCTGGTACTCGTGAACTGTTCATTTTTTTTTAAAATCAGAGTCTATACATGAATCCCAGGCATAATGTCGAAGGGATTATTCGAGATGAGAATAATATAAATATAATATAATATATATATATATATATATATATATATATATATATATATATATATATATATATATATATATATATATATATATATATATTCAAGCTCTGCCACTGATGAAAACAGGATGACATATGCGAGTGAAGTATTTGTTGCAAATACTGGTGAATGTTGGACTTTTTTATTTTTATTTACAGAGAGACATGTCAAGTCGCTTATGTAAACAGGGATACAAAATCTCTGGTTAAAATGAGGTACTTAATAGGGGAAGTATTATCTATTTACATAAAAGGAAAGTTTCTCTCTGTTTGTCTGTTTGTTTGTTTGTTTGCTATGCACACCCAGACTATGGAAGCTAACAAATTATTACCATAGACTCGCCTCTCCACCAGGGATAGTTTAGTCAAAATCCGAAATGCGAGGGCTGTTTCTAAGGGGATCATAACCCCCCTTTTTCATACCCCCACATTTTATACAACATTCGGAGTTGACATTTACGTAGAAGTGTTTCTATAGGTTCAAACAGGCTGCCCTCAATATGGGGACCATAAGAAACCCTCAGTAGTAAGGCGGGGCAATCTCCCACTAGGGAAGAAGGGGGCCGTAGCCTACCTACCCCGACCTTGATAGCAGGGGGACTTAGCCCCCCTTTCAGAATTAGGGCCCAAAGGGTCAAAGATGGGCCTACTGCATTCAAAATTGGTACCATGAGTTAACCTAAATGACTACAATGATTAAAATCTTTTCCAAGCAACCTGTTGCAACATGTATGAGGTTGCCGTTGGCCGGCAGTGCCTGACTGAACCTGTCAGGAATGTAGTAGCATTGGCTGGAGACATGTATATCTAGGTTATTTACAATGAATTTAGAGTCGATACTACGACAGAAGGATGAGGACAGCTTCTAAAATATATATATATATATATATATATATATATATATATATATATATATATATATATATATATATATATATATATATATATATATATATATATATATATATATATACATACTAAGTAGATGGAACGCAGGCAGGAACACACAGGGATTTGACATTTTGACATTTATTCCGACGTTTCGCAATACATTATTGCATCCTCAAGGAATTCTACAATAGATGTAAATAGAATAATTTTGAAAAAACTGTTAAAAATTATAAAATTAAAAACAATAGTTATCAATAAGTCAATTTAAAAGGAGACCGTATTCAAAACACACATTAAGTTAAGTTAAAACACAAGTTACAAAAAAAACCATGAAATTGATTATTGATCTGCAAGGATTTATTAAAAATTAAATAATAATATTAATAATAAAAATAATAAAAATGATAAATACCTAAAGGCGTGGAGCTAACCTGCCAGAGCAAAGTCAAGAGTAAAACTAAAAGCAGAAACGTAAAGTAAACAATAACAGGCTTTAAGAACAACAACAAAGTCAAGATAAAAAAAGTAGAAGAGCTGAGGACTGGGTATTTAAAACAGGAACAAGTTGTTTAATTTTCAATGTCTCTAAAATAAATAGGCCTTTAGAGTTGTTGACCTGTTCAATTATAGGGAAATCTTTGTACTGGATGTTAGTTTCAATTGTAATTATCAAAAAGACTGTGCCGTCATTAAACACCCAAACGTCCTCTATAAAATTGTTTGTATCATAGTCTGGGCAACTGGTTTGCCTCATTCTGTGTTTATTTATTTTTGTTAGTCTTGCTCTTTCTCTCGTATAAATAGGTGTCTTAAGATTAGTTAAGTCCTTTACTTATAATTTGTTTGATTTTGAAGGAACTGTTTAATTTTAACATTTTTACTTTATTGAGAGCTGTTGCCATTACATTTTTAGCATGAATTAAATTTATTTGAGTATTATTGTTCGCAAATTTTATATATTTTTAGCCTTGAAAATGCGACTTGGAATTCGTCACGAAACGTAGGCACTGAAATTGAAATAAATTGTTAAAGGATGAGGATGCCTTTCCCTACTACTTCCTTCATGATGTATATGTATATATATGCTTTAACTTACCTCGAAGAGGTATCTTGGTAGCGTTGGTCAACGTCAAGCCGATCGGAACATTTTTCTTTTCTCTCTCTCTCTCTCTCTCTCTCTCTCTCTCTCTCTCTCTCTCTCTCTCTATCCTTAACTAATAGCATCTGTATAAAATCCTGGACTTACAAGACTATAAAAGTTATTCAGAAAATCTAACATGGCACTGGAAACATTCCTAAGAACAAATGAAACCATCTGTATTAAACCCCAAGCTTAAAAGACACATAATCACATGAAATAAAATATTGAATAATGTCAAAAATGGCCATCACTAGACATAACAGCAACTCTTGTTAAAGTTTAGTAAGTATAAAGTTTAACACTTACATTCCTGAGAGGAAATTCCAATCCCCACGTGTTCCCAACACTAATGATTCCCAAAAAGAATCTGCATCTGCTTCCTGGACCACCACCGCTGAATTGAAAATATTTCTCAAATAAGAACGAATTAAATCATATCAATGAGCAACAAAAATTATTTATAAAGGTTTCACATTTTCATGTTTCTATTCAAAACAAAAAATGTTTTAATATATTTCATATTAAAAAGAAATAGAGAAAACCTGAATGTATTGTATATTCATTGACACGGGAAACGTATTTGCATAAATGTACACCAATTCCCGTTGAATGAATATTGTCATAATGATTTTAAGGGTCATACTACTATTATTATTTTTTTTTTCGGTCTATCACAGTCCTCCAATTCGATTGGGCGGTATTTATGTAGTAGGGGACTGGACACACTTGCATGTTAAAGTGTCCGTACACAGTCCTCAGTTGGTACTTTATGGCTTACTAATGCAAACACCTGTTGGTCTGGATAACAATATCTCTCTCTCTCTCTCTCTCTCTCTCTCTCTCTCTCTCTCTCTCTGCAGGCAGGAAGGATATAGTCTTCAACTCTCTTTCATAGTCTTAGTATGTTACGGAGGATGTCATGGAAACACGGAAGTAGCAAATACACACACACACACACACACACACACATATATATATATTATATATATATAAATATATATATATATATATATATATATATATATATATAGTATATATATATATATATATTATATATATGTGTGTGTGTGTGTGTGTGTGTGTGTGTGTGTGTATTTGCTACTTCCGTGTTTCCATGACATCCTCCGAATGTAACTCCTAAGAGAATATATATATATATATATATATATATATATATATATATAATATATATATATATACATATATATATATATATATATATATATACATATATATACTATATATATATATATATATATATATATATATACATATATATATATATATATATATATATATAAATATATATATATATATATATATATATATATATATATATATATATATATATATATATATATATATATATTATATATATATATATATATATATATATATATATATATATATATATATATATATATATATATATATATATACTCTTAGCAGCTACATCTTCAGATAGATTTTCAGAGAAGAGCATTGATATCTGAGATAGATGAAGGGCGAAGAAGAAGTGATCTCTTAAAGCGTGATTTACAGTGCAATAGGTTAGCAAACCTAACAAAAGATATGTGTGCACGAACGAACACCTGTTTTTAGGTTAATATTAGTCATCTCAGGAGGAGGTTTCCGTTCACATGTTTGCTGTTTTGCATACCTAGCCAAGCAATTCTTTCCTCATTGACCTGTGACCTGATCGGAGTTATGCTTTTATTCTAAGGGATGTATTACATTTCTTTTTATCATGTAATTGATGTATTATCATTGCATTTATAGTGTGGGGTTCCGGGCTACATCCTACCTCCTTAGGAGTCCATTACTTTTCTTTCTATGTCCGCCGTTTCTAGGATCACACTCTTCTGCATGAGTCCTGAAGCTACTTCAGCCTCTAGTTTTTCTAGATTCCTTTTCAGGGATCTTGGGATCGTACCTAGTGTTCCCATGATTATGGGTACAATTTCCATTGGCATATCCCATATTCTTCTTATTTCTATTTTCAGATCTTGATACTTATCCATTTTTTCCCTCTCTTTCTCTTCAACTCTGGTGTCCCATGGTATTGTGACATCAGTGTGTGATACTTTCTTCTTGATTTTGTCAATCAACATCACGTCTGGGCTATTTGCACGTATCACCCTATCCGTTCTGATACCATAGTCCCAGAGGATCTTTGCCTGATCGTTTTCTAGCACTCCTTCAGGTTGGTGCTCGTACCTCTTATTACTGCAAGGAATGTGATGTTTCTTGCACAGGCTCCAGTGACGAGCTTTTGCCACTGAATCATGCCTCTTTTTGTACTGGTTCTGTGCAAGTGCAGGACATTGGCTTGCTATGTGGTTTATGGTTTCATTTTTCGTATTGCACTTCCTACATATGGGGGAGATGTTATTTCCATCTATCGTTCTTTGGACATATCTGGTTCTTAGGGCCTGATCTTGTGCCGCTGTTATCATTCCTTCAGTTTCACTCAGTAGCCATTGCCATGTGTCATGGCTGGCTAGTTCTTTAGTCTGTCTCATGTAATGTCCGTGCATTGGTTTGTTGTGCCAGTCCTCTATTCTGTTTGTCATCCTCCTGTCTCTGTATATTTCTGGGTCTTTATCTACTTTTATCATTTCTTCTTCCCCTGCACTCTTGAGCCACTCGTCCTCACTGGTTTTCAGATATTGCCCCAGTACTCTGTTCTCGATGTTGACGCAGTCCTCTGTACTTAGTAGTCCTCTCCCTCCTTCCTTTCGTGTTATGTATAGTCTGCCCGTATTTGCTCTTTGGTGTAGTGCTTTGTGTAATGTCATATGTTTCCTAGTTTTTTGGTCTATGCTGTGGAGTTCTGCCTTCGTCCATTCCACTATTTCTGCGCTGTATCTGATAACTGGCGCTGCCCATGTGTTTATGGCTTTTATCATATTTCCGGCGTTATTATTATTATTATTATTATTATTATTATTATTATTATTATTATTATTATTATTATTATTATTATTATTAATCAAAGGTAAATAGCTATTCATAGAATATTGGAATAGATATCATCATGTTACATATATATTATGGTTAAAAGATCCAAATATATGTGTATTTGTAACAATTACATAAAAGCTTTAGTTGCTATAGGTGTAATTATACGTATGTCTACATATACAAATCTATGCAGCTGAGGATCTTTCAACAGTACAGTTTATTTCATTAGGCAAAGTAAAAATCTAATTGAAATAATGAATAATAGTTGAGTTAAATGATGGATTCTATTTATATTACGTTTCATTATTGCAAATTTATTTTAATACATAGGAAAGGAATAGTTATTTGATAATGAAGTAAGTAACATTTACACAAAATGAAAATGTTATATATATATTTGTTTTAAGCTCTACATATCCATGTCTAATGACGCTCTCTATCCTTGATGAATTTCTCTCGGAAAAGGGAATCCACACCCGAACGTTATCATATTACTCTTGAAGGGATAAATTGAATTTTATGCAAAGGGAGTTAGATTTTTGTGTTGGGGGGAAACCACCCAAGTTAGAAGAAAGGCAAAAAAAGAATATTTATTCTCCATTTTTGTATTTTACTCTCGAAAACGCTCTCGCCCTTGAGAGATGGAAATGAAAATAGGAGTAAGCAAAGGACAGGAAATTTGCCCTGCAAAATAACTTTACATTTAGACGTTATATTACGCTTGAAGGCGTCTATTGAATTCGGCGCAAAATTCTTTTTGATTTTGGCGTCTGGTAACACGACAAAGGTCAGAATAAGGGATGGTTATTTATTTCTTATTTTCCGCGCGAAAACCTCTCGCATATTTTGAGAAGTGTGAACTTGGTGGGATAATATTGTTTATGTGTATATATATACATAATATATATATACTATATATATATATATATATATATATATATATATATATATATATATATATATATATATATATATATATATATATATATATATATATATTAAATAAAAATAAAATAAACTAAACGAGAGCTCTGATATTCATAGATTATCAGGTCAAATGGTGAAGTAAACAGAGCAAATATATTAATAGCTAATTAGCAAAACTTTGATGGTGTAGAGATAGATCATTGATGATATATATAATCATTGACTGACTAATAAATCAATTAGGAAAAAACAAATACTCTTCAGTCCATAATGCGAGAAGTTTTTACAGAAGCAAAGGGAAAATGTAAATTTTTTTGACGCATTAATTAGCAACTGAAATCAATACAAAAAATTGGAATACCTTATTGGGAAATTCCATTGCGTCAATTGGCCCGGCTGAGTAAACGTAGATATGACATTGCAACTGAAAAGACAAAAATGTTTGAAATTCTGTTCATGCCTTTGGTTACCTTGTGTTTGGAATAATGACCTATAACAGTTCTAGTTATTATGATGCTGTGTTTGTTGCCTGTCAAAATATCTTTTAGACATAATTTTGATAACACGAGGGACAAGTTACATAAATAATATTTTTACACCATCAAAAGTTTTCATATAACATCAATTTCATTATTAAAATCTGATAACATGAGAGACAAATTACATCAGAAGTGTTTATACAGCATAATCAATAATTAATATGGTTGGAGGAAATACTATTGGACAAATGATGTACGAATTCAAATTGTCATAAGTACAGATATGGTTCCCATCGCAAGTAACGCAACCATTTTGGAAATAATTCGTGGTTCTGAGAGAATACACACTTGATAAAGTTTAAGTAAAGACATTAAAAACACATTCATTCTTAAATTTAGGTCATTTCAGGAAATAATTAATAAACAGTGAAACTTGATTTCGACAAAAGGTAATTCTGCTCGAAAAGTAGTAATGCTGAATTCCTTGATGTCATTTGTTGACACCGAATGCATTTCGTTACTAAAATTCGGTAGTTAATTGCAGAATCGGTGTTACAGTCGGTGCTCTAATACTTGAATAAATAAACAAATGAATACATGAATGAATAAATAAATAAATAGATAGAGGCCACAATCCTTGGAGCAAAGCGAAACTTGTATCACACTAACTTTGGGAAATGAAAACCTGTTCCACTCCAAGAGTCTTCGGGTCTAATTAGCGAAGGCTTCACTTTACTTAGTCATCCATACATCATAAAATTTGGAAGCTAAATTATTGGAAACACGTTCTCCTATGTCTTTACATAAGGCTATACATTTAGATCCTACTACAAGTAAAGTTGACAAATACACGAACTCCTGTATGACAGTAAGAAACACCTGCACTTTTGTATAAAAAGGACTTGAAATTTATTAATGAGTTCGTGTTTGAAAAGTGATGCAATTTATTAGTCTTGTTGAATTGAAGTAATAATAAACATATGGGGAGTTACTTTACACGTGTACTTTAATGCAAAAAAGACTTAATGTTAACTCATATATTCATATTTGAGAAATTATGTATTATACGTCCTGTTTCCATCTTTATCATTCAACATTTTAGGGGCTTTCATTCAACAAACGTCTTGATAACAGCTACCATTACTATATATTATTGGGATAATGAGTATAGTCTTGACTTGAACAACAGTAGGTTAATTTGTAAAAACAGAATTATTAAAAACATTGAGCAGTCAGCCGGTTCAAATCCATTCCAAATCCATGGTCACTAATAATAGATCATTCTTTGAGGTAGATCAAATCCACAATGGGATTATTATATCAGAATATTAGACTACTCTTCATTTGTATAAGTTTGTGAAGCTGTCAGTCGACAAACTGGGCGGAATAATCACATCTCCCACAGTTCGATAAGCCTACATAGCAGCAATTCCTACAACTAACTCCCAAGATGATCATTTAACGATGAGGTACAAGTATAAGAAGAATCGAGAGAGAGAGAGAGAGAGAGAGAGAGAGAGAGAGAGAGAGAGAGAGAGAGAGAGAGAGAGATGTTGAAGTTTACATACCTTTAATTTACTGAAGTGTGAAGCTTTGTAACTTGTATGGGTTCACACCGAAACATTTATCAATTTTGTTTTATATTCTAATAACTAATCTCTTCTTTCTGTATTTGCTTTTACCTTCTGTCACTTATTTCAAATGAACGCTGTAATATTCTTTGGAAACCTGAATTTCTAATCAGTGGCCCCGATTGTGGTTTTTTTCCCCATCTGAATAGTATTCATCTTCTGAATAATAATAATAATAATAATAATAATAATAATAATAATAATAATAATAATAATAATAATAATATATAGCTGATCTGCAGCTATATATTGAGTAGATCTCAACAGCGCTTACAGTCTGCTCCGACCCACTGCCGTGATCATGCTCAGATGATACCGAGAGAAACGTTGGCCACGAGATCGACATATATTTTGATATATTTGTTCATTTACGGTGACAAATGAATAAATTTGTAACCATTATCCCTGAAATTGACTCCTCCTGATGAGTAATATCGGCGCAATAGTCGCCAGTTGTAGTAGCAGAGAGAAAGCTATTATTAGAAAAATAGAAAAGAACTACATTACAAATTGAATGCAGCTGATGCAGCAATATCTTTCAATAATAATAATAATAATAATAATAATAATAATAACAATAATAATATAATAATAATAATAATAATAATAATAATAATAATAATAATAATCAATACTAGGCACGATCCCAAGATCCCTGAAAAGGAATCTAGAAAAACTAGAAGCTGAAGTAGCTCTAGGACTCATGCAGAAGAGTGTGATCCTAGAAACTGCACACATAGTAAGAAAAGTGACGGGACTCCTAAGGAGGAAGGATGCAACCCGGAGCCCCACACTATAAAGACCACCCAGACGAATTGGAGGACTGTGATAGACAAAAAAAAAAAAAAAAAAAAAAAAACATATATATATATATAAATATATATATACACACACATATATATTAAAATATTATAGATATTAATATATATAATATATAGATATAATATATAATATATAAGATATAATATTATAATAATAAGAATAAAATAATAATAATTAGGAAGGAGACTTTCTCGGAGGGCAGTAGCATTGAATATTATAGCTGTTTCAACGGCATTTAATTTATATAGAATCTTCTCAATTCTTTTTATTATCTTGTTCTCATCAGCACGTAGCTGGTATATCAAGTTTCCTAAGGACATATAAAGATTTCAGTTTTCTTAGTCTTTTTTCTTCTAACGTGTCAACACCGCACAGGCAGCCATCTAAGAGAATATACAAGAAAGTGAATTAAGATACGTTGTTTGAAGGTATTTATAGCAGGCAATGCGTGTACAATCGGTGGGTAAGTTGGTAAGCAGGGATTTTAATTGGTCGTTGGTTGATGACGAAATCTGTCCCTGAGGCGTTGAATTCTCTTAGGTCCATCCAGGGTTGTTGGCGGAGGTTGGGTGTTGGTTGGGGCACCTGCCACCTGGGTGGTAGGTGTTATAAGCAGTCCAGGTGACATGTCATCCACTTCCGATGCTCGCTCTCTCTATTTCTCTCTTTGCATCTTTCTCTGTTTCTATCTCTTACACTATCTCTCTTTCTCTCTGCTTGTTTCTCTCTCTCTCTCTCTCTCTCTCTCTCTCTCTCTCTCTCATGACGGTGTATGGAGTCGGTTGGTTACTTGCATTTCTTCTTATGATGGTAGGGAGAAATTCTATTCCTTTTACTGTTGACAGTCGGCTTTTTTCTAATATATGCAGTGCCTCGGGATAACGTAGACATCTTCGGTCCGGTGCTTGGACAATACTTTCTGTGTTCGTTATAAGCTCAGCACTTTCTGGTCTTCCGTTATGTTTTTCCCTGTAGTGAATGAAAATGGCCCCTTCTTGAAGGTGGCAGGAGAGACGCTTCAAGAACCGGGCATGTCAATTCGTAGAAGACACCCCTTCTCTTCTAAGACGTCCCTGGGGGCGCCGGGTTGTTTTTAAGAAGCAGCTGGCTGGTTTCCATATTTTTATAATAAATTATAAGGCTAATTTTATCTCCTTCTGCTTTGGGGAGACATTTTCCTTTATTATTTTCCTGATAGCCTTTTTGGTGGTCCATATAATTTTTATAAAATATTTCTATAGCTCCACTTTGGTCGTTAGTTTCGGTTGTGCTTTCCCGGTGCCAGTTATTTAAGGAGTCTCGCTTTTGACGTTCGACCATACGTTTTGCGAAGTTGTTATTGATGAGGACTTGTGTGGACCTTTCGATCTCCCTCGTGGTTTCCCTCCACGTGGAACAGTGTGTGGGGGCGCGGCGGACGAAGGCATCTACCACAAATCTTTAATACCTGTCTCTGCACTTACTGGACCCATAAAGGCATAGACCCGTGTTCGTGTTTTTTTTTTTTTTTTTTTTTTTTTTTTGTAACCATGGGGGTGTATCCCGTAGGGGTCTGCTGTACCCGAACGTCCAAGAAGGGTAAGGCACCATCAACGCTGCGTTCACACGTGAAGCGGAGGACGGCGCATTCTTCAAAAGTCCTTCTTAAAGTTTCAAGGTCCTCTTCTCTGTCGACTCTTATGAAGGTGTCGTCCTATGTAACGATGGTATTGAAGATGGTACTATAAAGGCTCTGTCGCCGCCTTCGAACATTACGTTACAAGAAACTGGATTTTTAACGACTTTAAACCAAAGGACTATCTCTCGCTCTTACCTATTTTATTGTCTGAATTACATTTTTTTATTAGGATAAGTATCATCTCGTATTAAAATATATTACTATAATGCATTTTGCACTAAAGATTCTTATCCTTAATGCTTGAACTCGCTCCAATAGTTATAAGAAACAATCAAAGATTAAAATAATGGTATGGTATATAGTTACCTTGTTTCATTCGTAGTTAACTTAGACTAGGTGAAACTATATCAACACTGATCATTGTCATTTCATATCAAAAGGTATTGTTGTGCTTCTAGACTTCATTGCATGATGCAAGGCTATGCAAGGCTTTGCACTTAGGAAATTCAGGAAGAAGAAAATTCGAGCCTCAAAAGATGAAAATATTGAAAGAAGTAACTTTCTCTTATGCATAAAACAGGAAAAGCAGCCTTACTAAATATATATAACTTTTGAAGTAGAATAATTTTTCCTACTGAAACATTATGTATAAACACACAATGAGAAGTTGTTTTCATTTCAAAATGTAAATATATTTTTGTTTTATGAAAATTGCCCTGGAAATATTAGAGGAAGTGTTAAATTCCCTTTTTTCAACTGTTTCGAAGAATTCCTATTTTATGAAAAGAGATTTTTGGGAATTGCTTTCCATTGAAACTGTAAACATGTTTTTGTAGTATCAAAATTTCTCTGTATATACAAGATGTAATGTAGCTTTCCATCTTTTTTATCTTCTTTTAAGAATTTCCATCTTTAAAGATACATACTGAAGGGGAATTTTTAG
>NC_061098.1:55576721-55589221 GCF_015104395.2 Macrobrachium nipponense | reverse complement strand
TTTTGTTGTATTGTGCATGAAATTGCGCACATTTCCATATATAAAACTTTATGTAACGGCAAATTTGAAAAGGGTGCAAACATTAGGACAATCGCACGAAAAAATTTATCGGAAGAGTTATCGCACGAACGTAAGGAAAAAGTTTTTTTCATAAATTCACCATAAATCGAAATATTGTGCTAGAGACGTCCAATTTGTTGCAAAATGAAGGCAAATGATTGAATATTACTATAATGTAAGAGTTTTAGCTTACAATTGCGTTTCTCGACATTTTCTGTAGAGTCAAAGTTGACCGAAGGTTGAAATTTTGGCACTTATCGTTATTTATATGAAAATATTTCAAAACTGATGAAAGCTACAATCATGAGTATTTTTTAGTTGTATTGTGCATGAAATTGCGCACATTTTCATATATAATACGTCATGTAAAGGATAATTTAAAATGGTGCAATAATTATGTCAAAGTGACGAAATAATTTCCGAGATGTGTCACTGATACTTTTTAGTGCGATAAGAAAGAAATTCGCGCTTGCGCGCCTGCGTAGCGATTGTAAACAAAACAACGCCTTGATCCGTGAACTCCCAGCATCCCCCAAGGCGCGTGATACAAAAGTTTTCGGCTGGTAGGCCTATAAGTATTTTTCCGCGAATTTTTAAAAAAACTTTTTTGAGCCGACGTATGATACGTCCAATCGGCATACGGGAGACATTTTGACTCGACGTTTAATACGTCCAATCGGCGTAAGAGGGTTAATTCAAAATTTATAGGTAAAATTCACAATATCAGGGAAAATTACTGTTAGTTGAAAACAAAGCAAAGTTTAATTAATTCTTGAATCAAATTAAGTAAAATTAAATCAAAATTAATTTATCACAAAATTCAAGAAAATTAATTCAATTGAAATTCAAAAGTGTTAGGCAATAATTGAAAATTTGAAATTAATTCACAAGTGCTAAACAATAATAAAACTTGAAAAGAATTCTAAGTAAATGCAAATTAATTCACAAATGTTAAACTTAATTAAATGTGCAATGATTAAGCAATGAAAATAACTAAGTCAATTAAATTTTGAATACAAATGAAAATATAAAATAAAAAGGCACACTTCAAAAGGAAAATGAACAAGCACAGAAACAATGGAACAAACACAAAACACAAAAATATGCAATGTGTAAAAGTGTAAATCTTTTTCACTCAAAACATTGTAACCATCAGTTTTTACCAAACCACAGTTCCTATCCGTTATTAGTTATTAGTTGCAACTAATATAAATATAACACACTTTACCTTGGTATACCAACTTCTTTCTTTGCTGCAGGCTTGTTTCACTTTACCAAAAACCAGGCGCCATTACGAAACAATGTTTGTTCAGATTCCACAAAAACACTAAATAACACTAAACAAACTCTAAGAAATATCAAACATGAAATTATCACAAGTTACGAGTGACCAATTTTCGTTGCGTTAATATAATCTCAATGATGTCGAGGGAGAGAGAGAGAGATGTCTGAACGCCTCGCGGTCCTAAGATATAATGAAATTCTCTTCCTTACGGAAGCTGGACAGTGGATGATGACACAAAACGGTTTGAGACAATAATGCTTCTAGAAGCTTCGAAATCTGACGCAATCTTACATACGAAATGTGAAACCTTCACGTGGCTCTCGGCAAAGACATACAAGTATGAGACGATTCTGTTAAAAAAAAGACACGTACTCTACTCGATCGACACGGAGCCAAAGCCCTATCACTTACGATGACAGATTCCCAAAACATAAATGAAGAATTGAGCTCGCTTAACAAACACGTTGACAGAATAGGAAAACAAACGGATCCCGCAGACCCTCCAATCTCACAGTGCTGACATAAAAGGGAAACACTCATAGTTTCGAACGGACAAAGAAAATCTCTCTCTTTTTACATTCTATGTTATACACACATTCTTTTACATTATGTAATGCGAAACCAGAACACAAATTTAAAAACATCCTTTCTCTAAGCTATCTAGGAATCTGAAAAATGTTGCACAATTCTACATAACATTTCAAAGAGGGGAAACATGCATTTTGAAAGTAGCAATGTATATATATATATATAATATATATATATATATATATATATATATATATATATATATATATATATATATATATATATATATATATATATATATATATATATATATATATATATACAGAACAATTAGGCTTTAGTAAACTCCTATCCGGTGAGCAAGAGAATTCTCTTTTCAAATGCACGCAACTCCACCTTCCCTCAAAACGTCTCTCTTCTTTATTGCTTGCCTATCTGTCCGTCTATCTGTCTATCTGTGAACCTCTCTCCCTGTCCCTCTCTCCCTGTCCCTCTCTCCTTTGTATCAGGGAGTTTCAGCGGAGTTCGCTCTTCGCTCCAACAGAATTTTGTGGCCTTCACAATTCCCTGATTTTCTTTCTCTCGACTTTCCCCACAAAGTTCGGTCTCAATCAGACTTAATCTTATCTTGAGCGGCCAAAGCGAATTCGAGCTGCATCACTCTTCAGGGACACAAATCCTTGGTGTAGCTCGTGTTTTCTAGAAAACACTCATCCAGATACAAACACAAAGGGCATATACAGGTACCCAAATTCAAATACATGGCTAAACAAACAAGACCTCCTAGACGATACAAATATCTTATGAATTACGCACACAAAAAAGTGTTAATGTATTGCTGTTTTCAGTAAATGCGTCACTTAAATGCAAACACTCACACAGATGTCCATAGTTGCTCAAATTCAGGCATATTTATAGAAATATAAAGCCGCATAGAGTACAGGTACTCACTTGAAATTAACTACATAAATAATGTGCTAATGAATTCTTAAAACATATAGCTATACTGGGGATAAAGATGCCACATGAAGTGCACAAAAATATGGTAATTCTCACTACATTATCTTAAAGTACTCTATATGAATCTGGTAAAAGTTTTTAATGAAATGTATTATATAATATCAGTTCAAACTATAAATGGTTTTATAAATACCTTTTATCTACTAGTTTAAAACAGAAGAAGATTGATTTTGGGAATACCATAGGAACGGTATATTCAATATTCAAAATCACTCGTCTGATTCACGAATTCTGGAATTTTACACAAACCACCTAAGATATTACGAAACCACGCATCGTGTAAACTGACATTTTACTTAGGTTAATTCTCCGTTATAAGTTCCCTCTTAACCTAGCACTTATCATAAATATTATCCTTCATCTAGGTCAACATAAAAGAAAACTTTTTCAAGAAAGATACTATCTTTTGAATAAAGGGCTCACAGCCTACTATCAAAAAGGATACACATTAGATTGCATTAGTTTATAATATCAAAGATGTTGAGTTTAGGAGACTACTGTTGAATTCCAGTGACTAACAAATGGCATATTTAACTTAAGCCAAAGGACACTAAATACAAACGAAAAACGTGAGAAAAATATTCTATTAAATATAAAGATGAAATTAAAAATAGACTTATTTATTCGTAAATTTTCTTAGTAAGAGGCTCCTCATATAATGACTGGATAAGGTGAATGCTTGTGGAAAAATAGTCTGTACAATATAACGACCAAATTCTAAATGTACTTGTTTATTAAAAAACATTATTAGTAAGAGGCTACTCATACAACAACTGAATAAAGCAAAGGCCTGAGAAAGAATAGTCTACTCAATATAATGAACAAAATAAGAATACGTTTATTTATTTAGAACCTCGGACCATGAGAGGGAAAAAACGACAGATTCCCAGAAACGTACTTCATATACATAACTAACGAGAAAACTCATTAAGAGGCGTTAGCATTAGGGGAGCAATAAATACCATTTCTCTTTCTGAAATGAAGAGTTTCCTTCCGACAAGTGGTCTTCGCCGGAGGGGAGATTCTTATAATTGTCAGTCTTAATAAAGGGATTTGGTTCTTCCACTCATCCATCCGGTTTTCTCCGCGACGAAAACCTCCCTTACCCGTCTTTCTTTTTTTATGAAATATACCTAATAATTCAAGGTACTTTATGTTTAATTTATGATTTTCCTATTCGGTAAGGTTATGGGTTTAAGTATTTTTTTGTTTTTTTGTGATGAGACATTTAGACATGAAACACAGACTTAATTGGTTGTACACAAAATTGGTTAAATCATGCTCAAAATGGAATATAGTGGTTGTAATAAGTTGGTTAGATGGGTAAATGAATATATATATATATATATATATATATATATATTATATATATATATATATATATATATATATATATATATATATATCGGTTGCTTCGAAATTAGAGTCCCCCCCTCCCCTCAACAGAGCAAATGGAAGGTTATGAAGTCTTCTGCTATAGCCTATCTCCAAGTACATTATCTTAAGTTTCTTTTAAGCTATTTTTAATTTTACATTTCTTGTATTTTCAGACTGAGTGACGGAGTTAGATACTGCCATGGCTAACGACTCTGAGGAAATCAGATGGCTTGACCGAATCCGGGCTATAACCTTCAGAGAGGCCACGGATGCTGGCGCATCCTTCATTTCACGTTCCTGGATAGGTAAGTACATTAAAAGAGATGAATACTTTGTTAAAAGAAACTGGAACAAAATTCCATATGACTGTCATTGCGAAAAATGTGAGAATTTTGGAAGGCCTGAAGTTCTTTCTTAGGAGGCAAAAGCCATCATAGCTGAGGCATTGCGTAGACCAAGAAAGTCTTTATGTAAATTGGCGCTTGAACTAGAAACAAAAAGGGGAAAGAAGAGAAGTTATAGTGCTGTATATCGTGAGTTGAAAAAATCTGGTATCAAACAATTTCATGTTATTTGCAAACCCAACATAACTCAGCAACAGAGAGAAAACCATGCATGGTTTTGTGGCTCATTTCTTAAAAATTGGGATGAAGCTGACTTTCTCCATGTTGCACATCAGATGAATTCTACATTTACACAGTTAGGAAGCCAAATCATAAAATGACATCATTTGGGCTGCAAAGTTAGATGATATCATTGATGACGTGCGCTATCGCCAAGATGTGAAATTTCCTGAATGTTAGGGGATTTTTTTCTGTTTCACAGCCAAACGGTTAATGTGGATTATTAAAGAAAAAGGACAGTCATGGAATGGCAAATACTTCAGAGAAACTGTGCTTACTGGTAAAGTGTTTACTTTCCTCAAAGATCCTGAAAATGTATTATCGGTTGAGGAAGTCACATTTTTGCATGATAAGGCACCATGTTTCAAGGCTCTTCAGACACAGGAGCTGATTCGAAACAGTTGTATTAATTTCTTCTCGTCAAGTGAATTTCCAGGTAGATTCTCTGACCTTAATGTGTGTGAAAACATTGATTGTATCTTAAAGGATCATATTGAAGTGCACATAGTGAACTATAATGGTATACCAAGCCTCAACGACCTGTGAAGAGAGGTGACCAAAGTGCTCAGGGAAATGGAGTTTGAGTCTCTGCTTTTTTGCGATTTGCTGAAATCATACCCCTCAAGGATGCAGGTTGTGGTTCAGACAGATGGAGGCCACACAAAATATTGAATACTGAGAAAGAAACTTAAATAATTACCAGTTCTGAATTATTTTTGTTTTTGTCCATATCAATTCTAGTTTATGTTGTATGGGGGGCCTCTAATTTCGAAACACCCTGTATATATATATAAATATATATATATATATATATATATATATATATATATATATATATATATATATATATATATATATATATATAAAATATATATATATATATATATATATATATATATATATATATATATATATATATATATATATATATATATATATATATATATATATATACTATATATAATATATATATATATATATATATATATATATATATATATATATATATATATATATGCATTAGGCTATAAAGTGGCTTTAATAAATCTTTAATTAGCTATAAAGCTCTACCTCGGTAATAATATGTTTCATATATGTTAACGAAAGGGAATGTTTTAGTTGATAATATATCGTCCTCTCGTGGATTCCAACTAGCGGACAGAGGAGAATATAGACTTCCTGAAGCTACCGCCGACCAGGCCTGGTCGCTGAACTCCCCTTCGGTTAACGTAAATAGAAAAATATTTATGCCGAGGTGGTGCGAACTGGATATTAAAGGACATTTGTAGCTCAATGCATGTATATGAATCACGGTGATGTGATAAAAATCCTTAAATATATATCATACAATATATATATATATATATATATATATATATATAGTATATATATATATATATATATATATATATATATAGTATATATATATATAATTATATTATATATATATATATTATATATAATATATATATATATATATATATATATATATATATATATATATATATATATATATATATATATATAGATATAGTATATATATATATAATATATATATAATATCATATATATATATATATATATATATATGTATATATATTAGGGCTGTTGCCTTGTATAATAAGGCGCCCTATGAGGTAATGTTAGACTTGCGATAATCTTACGCTAAGTCAGTTGGTTATGCACTTTCATACTCATTGGAGTGTCTTGGAGTTTGTATATCACTTACGAAGTCGGTATTATCTCCTTTGGTTATGACGACGACGTGTTAAACTCAGGATGATTCGGGAATGATGTGAGGTTCTAGTAGAAAACACGAAGTATAAAAATACTTATATTCTCTGAGATTACATGGTGAAGATCAGGTAAGATTGTACAGGTCTTCTAATGACGATGGCTTGATCGCTTCTGCCAATGATGATGGCTAATTCTGTTCTACATGATAAAGCTTAGGTAAAGAGGTACAGGTCTGCCAATGATGATGGCTAACTCTATTCTGACTACCATCTTGGTTACAAATCATAAAGGAAGCAGACAGTAGCTCGAACATACGAACATACAATCAGATGACATAGTTACTAATCACGTAGGCCGCTTGAGCTATAGGTCACTATAGGAAGCTTGGAGTAAAGTTTATAAACAAATGAATGACTACAGGTGACGGCACGTCAACTTAGCCTACTTGTATGTATCTGTCATCTTCATCGTCTCTGGTCTGATCACATTCCTGCAAGCAATCTAGTTGACCTCTTTAGTTTTAGTCTTTTATATATATGGAATAACATTCCATATTTTTATTATGTAATCACTTACATAAAAGCTCGGTCAGCTACCAAAACCAAGCACTTAATATTACTCAAGCTTAACTTGCATTTGACTTATAGGAGTGTGATACAGACACTATGTGAATGTATATAGATATATATAAGATACTTATAAGTAAAAAAAAATTCATGGTGTACACAAATACAGATTCAAGTAATAAGATATAAAACATAATATGCATATGATATTCGTTAATAATAGTGATCACGTGATATATACTGATACAGTTTTCACTTCATCTCTTTAAGATACATATGCTACAGAAAATACTAATGTACTCTGATAATCGCATAGAATAAAGATTAACATGATAAAAATCATATTTTAACTGATAAAAATTTCATATATGAATTGATAAAAATTATTAATGTTTACGCTGATTGATTCGTTTATTTTTATGCTAACTGTTATATATCTGCAGTTATTGGTAAGATAAAAGGTAACAGATTGATTATAGGCTACCTGATTTATTTATACATATGTATATGGATTCATATAATTATGATTAATATATGTGCACTTTAAATAGATTCCTAGTGCGTACACGCAAAGATATATTTCGATTCTGTTATTTATGATCATTTATATAACAGATTCCAAGTGCGTACACGCAATGATATATTTCGACTCTGTTATTTATGATCATTTATATATAGGATACATGATACTTTATATATAGGATACATGACCGAGGTTATACTACTACACATTTAACTAGCGTTCGAACAACTTTTTGTCCATTACACAGTTCCAGACAACCACCTATAGCCTAATGAAATGGCTAATTCCAAATGGTTAAAACAAGGGGAAAATTGCCTGGCAAGGTCCAACGTTCTATTTTGGCCTCATACTTGTTCTCTGCATCCTAAGCCACACGAATATGTTCGCGATGAATAAAATCATCCCCAGCACGAGTCCCTCGCCAGCAACGTAGAGTTGAATATCCTTCTGGTCGTAATTGTTGGAAGTATGTCCCTTTTGTAGTCGATTTCCGACAGCCGCCGGAGCATTCCGCATTAAAACGAGATTAACGACGGGATACGGGTGTCGGTCGAAGAAGTCCATGAAATAAGCTTGTTCACTTATGATGGTGCTTATTCCTTTCACATTGTAGGCAGTTGTTACTTGACTACAGTCGTCCGCAGCGACGAACGATTTTTTGAAGTTGCGATGTGAAACTCTCGTACTGCAGGATACTGTAACCAGGTTCCATTAATCAGCTTGCAAGTGAAATTATACTTGTCACAAGGCAAAGTAAATTCAGAACATCAAATACGGGAGGGAGAGAACCATTTAGAACCAGACTTAACCCACATGAATTCGCTGATATTTTATGGAATTCAAAAGAGTCAGCTGTACAAACTTTTTTTACCCATGGCATTAACAATGAGTGAACCTATCCAGGTCTATGATGACTGTAAAAATATCCATAATTATAAAAAATAAACAGATATCAATACGAATCCCAAAGAAAATTCGATATTACTGGTAGTAAGTTACTAGACAAAGAAGTGGAAAACGGAGCTATTTGTAAGATTGCCAGGCAATATTAGAGTCAAAGAGAATATTAATCATGATTCTGTATTTCTCTATGCTTACTGAAATCAAGTTGTGATAAAATCCGATCCTATGTGCCCCTAACAAAAGTTTCATATTCAATTTTCTCGTGCGCATCCTCTGAGGTTAATTTTTAAAACTTTATTAATAGGCAGGAGATGCAATGAAAAGAACCCACTATGTAACTAATTTCTATATAAACTTTGGGTTTTTCAAGAAAATGTGACATATCCCATGAATGTGATTTACTTGAATTGTAATAGGCTAATGTTGCAAGTAAATATTTCATATCCATGACTTGATACTTCTAAATGTCCGTTTACCAATATCATAAGCTGAATTATTGACTCTAATTGTCTATGAGGTTCAGATAAAATTAGTTCATTTTGATGTCATAGAAATTCTATTTGCTTATTTTGTTTATTAATTTTAAAACGATTGCGATTCCTTAACCAGTTGCATTGCACACACGGATAAGAATAGGTTATGGCTATGTCATGTCATCGTAACCTATGAACCACATGTGAAGTTCATGAGCTAACCATCCCTCTCTCCAGTCAACCTGCCTTGCAAGCACGAGACGACACACACAGATGAAGCCTATGCAAGCAAGTTATTGAGGTTAAAAGGAACAATGCTGATACGGCAAACGCGACAGGCACCTTCTAGACTGATGACGTCGTCACCAGCTTAAGAGTTACGTTACTTGCTGTAAAAGATACGACTTAGTATTTTCAAATTATATTTTTTTGTTTTAATTCTCCACCCACATGAGAAGAATGTCTGAAAAAAAAAACCAGTACCAAAATTGAACAATATAATATTAGTTTCATGTTGGAAATCTGCATGATTGTAAGTAAATGTAATTATGTTAAATTAGATATTCCTTATTCAAACTAATGAAAAAAGGTTTCCATACAAATTCTATATATAATATTTGCCCTGTAAGATCCATATAGGATTATTCCATAGATATTCATTTTCACTTCTAGACTTCCTGACTTTAAAATCTATTTTATTTTATTTTATTTTATTTATTTATATATTTTTTTTTTCCATTGACTACGAATATAAATCACCGGGACAGACAATACGTCAGTAGGTTTTGATATGTGTTTGAACTTTTAGCTTATTTGTCATTACTAAAGCGTTAAGTTAGAGTTCAAATCTTTACGCATATATACATTTGGATATTTAATTAACCTATGGTTACGTTTTGCTTATTTTGATTTTATCGTGATTCCTTTTTTTTTTTTTTTTTTTTTTTTTTTTTTTTTTTTTTTTTTTTTTTTTTTTTTTTTTTTTATAATTTGTAGCCCTTCCGACTTTTTACGGAGTGTAATTATATCAACTCCACTTGTATCCATTTATTATTATTTTTATTTTTATATTTATTTATTTATATAAATTTTTTTTTATATATATTTGATAAATTAATGGTTAGCTTGAATATGTGGTAAAGTGTTCTAGCGGCGTACCGTATAAGGCTACTTGCGGTATCATTTCTATAGATACAAGATATGAATGATAAAGGTATTTAAAACCGTGAGAACCGCTATAATCCAGTTCGGATCCAGTATCACGAATGTAACACGTAAGACATTGACACTTTCCTATTTATCTCTTATTCTACCAAACCGATTGACTCTGGGTGATAAAATATATTATTGGTTTTCTTAATGAAAAGGAATTCACACAACGAGTTAAGGATATTATTATTGATTTACACCACCCGAGTCACAGATCTCGTTGTATTTGTAATTAGAATCGATATGGAACCCCCTCCACCATGCTAGCCGATTCGAGAGTTTGACCCCCGCAGCCTTATTATGAATATTTATCACATCACCGTGATTCATATAAATCATTCGAGCTACAAATGTCCTTTAATATCTAATTATTATCAACTAAAAAATTCCCCCACGGTACATATATGAAAATATATCAATTCCAAGGTAGAGCGAATTAGATATTAAAGGACATTTGTAGCTCGAATGATTTATATGAATCATGGTGATGTGATAAATATTCATAATAAGGCTGCGTGGGTCAAACTCTCGAATCGACTAGCATGGTGGAGGGGGTTCCATATCGATTCTAATTACAAATACAACGAGATCGGCGTTGATTTGAAATGGTCAGAATCGATATAAACCTTTAGCCTCTCTTGATAGCCGTTTCGGTAGCGTCACTGTCCGATCCTGATTTCGTTCCCCGTCCAAACTGGACGGTGGTTCGATCCCATGGGGGTACGAAATTATTATCAACTAAAAAATTCCCCCTCGGTACATATATGAAAATATATCAATTCCGAGGTAGAGCGAATTAGATATTAAAGGACATTTGTAGCTCGAATGATTTATATGAATCACGGTGATGTGATAAATATTCATAATAAGGCTGCGTGGGTCAAACTCTCGAGTCGGCTAGCATGGTGGAGGGGGTTCCATATCGATTCTAATTACAAATACAACGAGATCGGCATTGATTTGAAATGGTCAGAATCAATATAAACCTTTAGCCTCTCTTGATAGCCGTTTCGGTAGCGTCACTGTCCGATCCTGATTTCGTTCCCCGTCCAAACTGGACGGTGGTTTGATCCCATGGGGGTACGAAATTATTATCAACTAAAAAATTCCCCCTCGGTATATATATGAAAATATATCAATTCCGAGGTAGAGCGAATTAGATATTAAAGGACATTTGTAGCTCGAATGATTTATATGAATCACGGTGATGTGATAAATATTTATAATAAGGCTGCGTGGGTCAAACTCTCGAATCGGCTAGCATGGTGGAGGGGGTTCCATTTCGATTCTAATTACAAATACAACAAGAACGGCGTTGATTTGAAATGGTCAGAATCGATATAAAACTTTAGCCTCTCTTGATAGCCGTTTCGGTAGCGTCACTGTCCGATCCTGATTTCGTTCCCAGTCCAAACTGAACGGTGGTTCGATCCCATGGGGGTAAGAAATTATTATCAACTAAAAAATTCCCCCTCGATACATATATGAAAATATATCAATTCCGAGGTAGAGCGAATTGGATATTAAAGGACATTTGTAGCTCGAATGATTTATATGAATCACGGTGATGTGATAAATATTCATAATAAGGCTGCGTGGGTCAAACTCTTGAATCGGCTAGCATGGTGGAGGGGGTTCCATATCGATTCTAATTACAAATACAACGAGATCGGCGTTGATTTGAAATGGTCAGAATCGATATAAACCTTTAGCCTCTCTGATAGCCGTTTCGGTAGCGTCACTGTCCGATCCTGATTTCGTTCCCCGTCCAAACTGGACTGTGGTTCGATCCCATGGGGGTACGAAATTATTATCAACTAAAAAATTCCCCATCGGTACATATATGAAAATATATCAATTCCGAGGTAGAGCGAATTAGATATTAAAGGACATTTGTATGAATCATGGTGATGTGATAAATATTCATAATAAGGCTGCATGGGTCAAACTCTCGAATCGGCTAGCATGGTGGAAGGGGTTCCATATCGATTCTAATTACAAATACAACGAGATCGGCGTTGATTTGAAATGGTCAGAATCGATATAAACCTTTAGCCTCTCTTGATAGCCGTTTCGGTAGCGTCACTGTCCGATCCTGATTTTGTTCCCCGTCCAAACTGGACGGTGGTTCGATCCCATGGGGGTACGAAATTATTATCAACTAAAAAATTCCCCCTCGGTACATATAGGAAAATA
>NC_061098.1:55569221-55571721 GCF_015104395.2 Macrobrachium nipponense | reverse complement strand
TAAAATGACAACTGCAGTAAAAAAATTTGTACCTAAACCAGTAAATGTTTGCTTTCTACAAATAAGAGTATAGAAGCCCTGCTTGTTACGGGACACAAGCCTATCCAAAAATGCAAGTTTATTGTTGTCTTCATAATCGTGAACTTAATGTTGGGGTGGGCTAGAATAGCGTATTTAAGAAATTGATCAGTTTGCTCTTTATTTCGGAAAAGTAAAAAGGTGTCGTCTATGTATCGTTTGTACATAAAGGCAGAAAAGAGGTGGGACAGTTGTATAGCAACTGTTCCCCTAGATGGCACATAATGATGTTAGAATAAACTGGGCCAAGAGGACTGCCTATTACGGCCTGTGAGAGGTCCGCTCCGAGTTCGATATTATGATAAACAAAAAGAATTCAACACCAACAGTTGAAACTGGGGATAACAATATAGAAAGATACACAAACACAACTAAGGTTTATTTACAAGCTTACTAACAAAGATAAATGTAGAATGGTATCTCCTATTTACATAAAAAAGGCAAAATCTTACAATGCGTGAACTGGGGAAACGGTGGGGTAATGAGAGTACTTGCTGGCCAGTTTTGCGACTCGAAGCAATGGCTTCACAAAAGGAGAACTGCAATTGCAGACAACTTCTTGACTCCATATTGCAGAAAATAATGTCTATTCTTGATACTCGAAGGGCAGGAACTTCTCGAAACCTCTCGCAGAACGTTTCTTCTCTGAAGTCTTGCTCAACGTCGAAATAACTCGGTCGCCCACTCCTGACGACGACTTGACCAGAATTCGACCAATTCTCGGGCGCCTTTTCCTCTCTGATCCTTCGTATGTTCCTTCTTCTCTTATCTCTCTTGGATGATCTCTGATCTCTGCTGCTGAGCACTCACTGATCAGATCTGTGACTCTCTCTGATGATGATCTCCCATCTCCTACTTCGTCAGTCGTATTTATACGGTGATTTGGGAGTGGGGCCTCCGGCGAACGTCACAGACTCCTGAGACGCCGGGAACAATTTAGAAGAATCTAGATGGAGTATTGCATCAGGAATCGCAGCGTTTCTCACGACACTTCGGCGCCTGTTGCGTCCCACAACACTCCTGCCGATTCTAGAACCATCATGAGAACAGGCGCCTCCAACACGCGCGAAAGCCTCCTGTTGCAGCTATAAAGCAATTACCATGACACGTCCCCCCAAAAAAGAAAAAAAATGGAATCAATTGATTTTATTTTTTTTCGAACAATATAAGATACAGTAGGGAAAAGAATTATAGTTATCATTTTCTTCTGAATTTAAATGAAAAAATTTTGAATCATCTTTTCCATATAAACTTTTCCAAATCCTGGGATCATATAGTGACAACAGACGATCGACCAAAGACCATCAGAGTACAATTTTGTAGTCCGTATGTCGTAGTTCAATGTCTGTTACTATTGCCAAGCTGTCAAATTCAGCCAATGTAAAAAAAAATCCTTTTTCCATCATTCGTTCTAAAAATTGATATGCTCTACTATTTTGGGGAGATGAAATTGCGGGGACAGATAGATGGACAAATTTTTTTTTTACAGTGTGCAATCTCTCTCTCTCTCTCTCTCTCTCTCTCTCTCTCCTCTCCTTCTCCTTCTCCATGTATAAATACACACACACATACACACACACACACACACACACACACACACACATATATATATATATATATATATATATATATATATATATATATATATATATATATATATGTGTGTGTGTGTGTATGTATATATATATATATATATATATTTATATATATATATATATAATATATATATATATATATATATATATATATATGTATATATATGTATATATATATATATATATATATATATATAATATATATATATATACATATACATATATATATATATATATATATATATATATATATATATATATATATATATATATATATATATATATATATATACATATATTTATTGCTTGAAAAAGATCTTTAGTATAAATATTCCTTATAAAAAGTCTGTATATTAGACAATTTACAAACACCTTACATCATATAAAGTATATACATAACATCACGTATTGTAAGCATAGTGAAAGGTTGGCCAAGAAAAAGGCTCATGTTAGTTACAGAGAGAGAGAGAGAGAGAGAGAGAGAGAGAGAGAGAGGGAGAGAGAGAGAGAGAGAGAGAACTGTGATACTGATTTTAGGGCACATTTAATGCTGGGAAGGAAATATGATGTGGTGGAGGCGGGGGGCTTAGGGGGAGGTTGGGGGGAGGGGGGGAGAGAAGGACCACTTGAGTTTGATAGACTAAAGGATCAAGGCAGCTGCCAGAGGATTTCAAGATAAGAATGTTGGAACCTCACCAAACTTAAGAAGAGAGGAATAGTAATATATATATATATATATATATATATATATAATATATATATATATATATATATATATATATATGTATATATTTATGCTTATATATACGTATTTGTGTGTGTGTAAA
>NC_061098.1:55554527-55564527 GCF_015104395.2 Macrobrachium nipponense | reverse complement strand
TGGCACCACAAAGCAAACTACCCATCTAACTACCCTTGAGTCATTGTTTATTAAGCACCTTTCACCTAGTTTAAACTCCAACACCTCGTCATCTCCTCTCTCTCTGGCGTGAGGTTTACGTTGTGTGCAGATCTTACCGTTTTTAGTCACTCAGCTCTTCCCTTCTTTATGAATAGGTAGTTTTCTTCTCATTCATTATTTTAACGTTCTGATTATTTTTTAATTTTATTGTAATTTTTAAGTTATTTTAAATGTTTGAATTTTCATTGCAAGAACTGACTGATTATTAGTTGGTGACAACATGAAACGTTTCGTGAATTCTATAGTCACGAGTTACATTTTATAGAGAGAGAGAGAGAGAGAGAGAGAGAGAGAGAGAATTAAATTGAAGTTGTTAGTATTTTCCTCTTTGTACAAATTAAGCATAAGCCATGACTTGTAATATTCATGTAAAACTTATATTGAGATAAAGAGAATCATTACATTCTGCCGATTTCCTTTTAATGAAAATGGATAATTTTATCTCTTCGAATGTTATTATTATAATTATTATTACTATTATTAACCAAACAAAAACTTCTTTCAGTTTTCTTCTGAAGATTGAAAAAGAAACCCACAAAATCACTTTGTAACTTGTTTACTGCTAAGTATTTACATTGAATTTTACTCCACACTCGATTACTTTCAGGCTCTATCTGTGGCCCATTTTCAAGAGATGTTTGGGATGCCATTGACCATCAGCTCAGGATATCAGAGCGACAAGAGGGGATTGGCAACTCTCAAGGAAACCAGAACAGCCATCACATAAATGACAGCTCAACGAGAAGAAGTTCCAGAAGAATGCCGGGGCCTTGACCCAGCCTGACATCACAAACATCTCTTGAAAATGGGCCACAGATAGGGCCTGAAAGTACTCGAGTGTGTAGTATAACTAAATGTAAATACTTAGAAGTAAACAAGTTACAAAGTGATTTTGTGGGTTTCTGTTTCAATTAGTATTATTATTATCATTATCATTAGCAACCACCCTGTCAATTTATAACTTCCAATGACACTGGCGAACTCTCACCACGACCTGCTCTTTCTCTCTCTCTCTCTCTCTCTCTCTCTCTCTCTCTCTCTCTCTCTTGTTATCAGTATTATTATACAAGAATATGAAGTACAACAGATAAGAACATGAAGAGTAGAATTTATCCTGTCATTTTAATACTACTTATAATTGGCACTCTCTACACGACCTGGCCTTCATTTTTTTTTCTCTCTCTCTCTCTCTCTCTCTCTCTCTCTCTCTCTCTCTCTCTCTCTCTCTCTCTCTCTCTCTGTTGCATCCCTGAATAAACGGGGAGACCTCGGCAAGCAAAGTACCACAAGTTTAGCCTCTGATGCTGAAGAGTTGGAGCCCTTCTGCTTTCAGATAACTTTTAATAAGACCGATGCAATCAAGCAACTTCCGGCCTCCTGGTACAATGTCTAGCAACTTGCTTTATCCCGGGTTTCTGCATCTCATTGTGAAAATCAACGTAATTAGCAAAGTTTAAAAGAAAGTTGGGTTGGTCTTCATTAGCCAAGGAGTTCTAACCAGCTGTCACTTTGCTAAATGTTTTGAGGAACTGTCGTTTTTACATTCTGATGAATTTTTGTGTAAAGTGGACTTTTTTATTATTAATTTATTTATATATATTTCCAAAAGGTTATATGTGACTGATAACAGCATTAAGAATAACATGCATAAACCAGGTAATTAACTTTTTTCATAATTTGGACAATTGTGCAACAACAACAATATTGCTTATTCATAAGTAGCTTTAAGATTCATAATACATAATTTAACACTTATATATTATTATATATATATATATATAATATTAATTATATATATATAAATATATATATCACATATATATATGTATTATATATATATATATAATATATATAAGATATATATATATATATATATATATATATATATATTATTATATGATATATGAATAAATAAGGCGCATAAAACACAGTTTGGACGTTGCAACCGTATATTTCTAGCACTTCCTTCTGTGTCCCTGATCACTGGTAAAATATGGACAAATGATGACTTACAAAAGTATATATAACCTATTGCAATTTTTCTATCCACCGCACCTTATCGAGAAGGCTATTAATAGAGCAAATACAACATACTACAGAGGTCTCACTCGCCGTAGAGAATAGATTTTAACAACAAAATAAAACTACCACTCGATGAAAGGATCCAATAAGCTACAGAACACCTAAGGTCTAATATAATCCTTTCATTTACTATTATCCCAAATCTATTAGGAGTTCGCACATTAACGTATTACTTAAATGAAAGATGAGAAGAAGCCGGAGTTTACAAAATACCGTGTAGCAATTGTAATGAGATTTACGATGGGGAAACTCGTAGATCCACCTCGTAAAGATTAGCAGAACACAAAAGATCAGTGCTATATGCTTCAGGGATCTCGGGGATTTTTCTACATATCAGAGATAAAGCGATACCACAAACTGGATAGGGGCAGAGCTGATTTTCAAAAGCAACTGTTCGTACAAAAGGAAGATGTTGGAATCTGCTATCATCAATCAGACCACCAATATGAACCTGACAGGAGGAAATTGGAAACCGGATGACATTGACGAGTTAATCCTTAGGCTGCTCCTCAAGCAGGTGCCCAAGAACATCCGACCACCGGAAGAGTCGCCAGATAGGATGTTAATGAGGCCAGAAAACACCAGGGAATAGTTTAATTTCAGTCCATCCTGGGTCAACCGTCACCGGCATTCCAACAGACTTACTGCCACACCTACATATGCTTTGTATATATGCTCTTGTAAGACATCATCTGTGCATATTTTACCAATGATCAGGAGCACAGAAGGACGTGCTCGAAATGCATGGTTGCAACTTCCAAATAGCGTTTCATGTGCCTTTTATCTTCCTATTATACTGTTGTATCAGAGTGAAGGACATACATACACACACACACACACACACACACACATATATGTATATATATATATATATATATATATATATATATATATATATATATATATATATAATATATATATATATAACAGATCACACGCACATGAATCACGGTAATGTGATAGACTTATATGATGACTACGTGCGGGCAAATGTACTACCACGCCACCGAGAACGAGATGGGTTGATGCAGTCTCCATAACAAAAAATACCTGTGGGCGCGAAAGGAATTTCAGGTAGGAGGCGGAATGAACTTATATCTCTTGCGGTGTCGGGGTAGTTTAAGGCTTCACTGCCAGTCCTGGGATTGGGAAGTTGCTGGTTCGCGCCTGTCGATCGCCAATTCTATTATCGCTTAATAAATTCCCCCTCGGTTAAGCATATATGAGAATATATAATTCCGAGGTTAGAGCGAATTAGATATTAAAGGACATATGTAGTTCGGACACATGTATATGAATCACGGTAATGTGATAGACTTATATATATTATATATATATATATATATATATATATATATATATATATATATATATATATATATATTATATATATATATATATATATATATATATATATATATAACTGGAGACAGGAGTAGACTTTCAAACAACAGACAAATTTGAGTAATGGAAAGTCGTTCTTTTTTCTTTGATCTAATGAATGGGCCGTCGTTTCGTACCTCTTGATACATCTTCCAGGTTGAAAAAGCGATGAACTTAAGCAGCAATTGTGTATAAACAGTAAGAGTTATACATATTATTATAATTATCAACATCATATTGAAGGACAGTTAAAAAAGAGAGAGAGAGAACCTTATAAACAATTAACATAAATTTTAAAAACATTTAAAAAATATACAAGAAAGAACAGAACAGCAGAAGAACGCCAGGGCCAACACAAAAAGATGATGACACCTAAACAATGACTTTGCAGTAGGTTCTTTAACCACTATTGAATCTATTACGATCAAATTAACTGTTCCTACCCTTAATCGCCAATCACATTCTACCCAGCTGTTCATGCTTAAGGTACCTGCTGTGACCCCATTGTTTATACTCACCCCTCTCCCAACCCCTTGCATTGGTTTTCTCTGTCAGTTTGCATTACACTATCAGTGTGAATTGGTGTCTTTGCCTTCTCGGGTCAGCCCTTCTTCTGGTGTTCAGTTGTTTTTTATACATATTTTTAAAATTTAAAAAAATATATTTTAACTGTTTTTAAGGTTCTCTCTCTCGGTCTCCTTTTAATTGTCCTTTAACATGGTGTTAATAAGTATATAATGTGTATACTTCTTACTGTTTTTACATATTTACTGTTAGCGTTCATCAGTTTTTCAACCTGGAAGATGTATCAAGAGATAAGGAAACGTTGACTTATTAAATGGGTAAAGAAAAATAGAACGCCTTTCTGTTACTCCAATTTGGTCTATAAATAAATAAATATAATATATATTATATATATATATATATATATATATATAATATATTATATATATATATATATATATATATACACATTAAGCTACAAATATCTTTTAATATCTAATTCGCTGTGATGTGATCGGACTCATAAATTGGCTACTTTCGACAAAAGCAATACACAGTTATCAAGGTCGAGGAGGGTTGATGCCGACTCCAAAACAGCGACTCCTTGAGCGCGACAGGGATTTGTAGGTAAGAGGCGGCGTTAACTTATATCCTCTCGTGGTAGCTGTGTGGTTAAAGGCGCTTCACTGTACGTCCTGATTTCTGGATTCCTAGATTTGCGCCCGGGAGCCTACCAAATTATTATTAACTAAAAATTCCCCTTCAGTTGACATAAATGCAAATATATTATTTCTGAATATAGCGAATTAGAGCGAATTAGATATTAAAGGACATTTGTAGCTTAATGCGTGTATATGAATCGCGGTGATGTGATCAGACTCACACACAAACACACACACACACACATATACACACACACACACACACACACACACACACACACATATATATATATATATATATATATATATATATATATATATATATATATATATATATATATATATATTAATGTAGCACGAAGGGACACGTGCTTGAGAATATCCTTAAACCCAAAGTAGGAGGTGAAAGGTTAACAAGGCTTATTTATACAAGGCAGGGCCGGATAAAAGTTTGTTAATTTTAGCAAAGTGTTCTTTAAGCAAGAAAGAAATGGAGAGACCAAGACGTAATGCAGAATGGAGATTTATATTCTTATTATATCGTTGACGTGGCTTTAATAAAAATGGAGTCCATTTTATTTCCGTGTCTTTCTTTCTTGAAGAACACTCTGATAATATATCCACCCCCCCCCCCCCCCCCCCCCCCCCCACCCCCCCCCCCCCCCTCTCCCTTGTATAAGTAAACCTTGTCAACCTTTCCAGTATTTAGTATGAACTCTAGAACGTAGAGATAAACTACGAAAATTATTCATTCAAAGTCCTTCTACCCATGGATTTAAATATATATTATATATATATATATATATATATATAGATATATATATATATATATATATATGTATGTATAATATATATTAGCCATATATGTGGGCTACATCATACTGATGCCTACCGGGTTGTGCAGATATGCCTATACTCAGCAATTCTGCAGGTATTATAAAATTAAGTTGACAAATGGTTTTCTGTGCTAAATCAGCACAGTTTGCCTTGGGTGGCGCTTTCTCAGCGCGACCTGGCATGTTTTATGCTTTTAATTCGCCCGTTTAGAAACAGGAATTCCGTTCGCCTGTGATCAGGAGTAGAATTATCATCTTTCACTCGATGACCTGGAAAATGATTGGATCTGGTACACTTAAACAGTGGCTCATTGTATGATGGAAAATGTCCGTGGTTAAGCTATGGAACATTGCAATCTGGATAGCATCAGATCTTGCAGCTGGTGTAACATGGAAACGTACTACATGCGTGTGTATACTTCGTGCAAGAAATCTTGTAATAGATTGTTCAGTCTCATGCGCTGAGGAAGCCCAGAGGTCGGACGTTTCCCTTTGTTGAGAGTAAGTGCTGGACTTTGAAACTTATTATCCGTTTGAAGAATTGTTATTTTTCTGATGCTTTTATCTGTCTGTAGTCTGTACATATTTGAATCTTGATTTTGTTACGATTTTTGTTCCATTAAGTTTGAGGTATCCCCTCTTCCACTGTAGATCTTTGTTGAAGGATAAAAATGCACCGAGGTAATGAGCATTAGAAATGGTGCTTGGAAGTGGTCTTGTAATTGAAAAGACCATGGGACCGTCAAGATCATGTGTCAAAACTTGTGATAATTAATATGATATAATTATTGATGATGGGGGACAAAGGGATTTTGACATAGGTTTTTTGTTTGGTTCCTATTTCCTTTTTGATTTCCCATTTTCTATTTTTTTTTTTATTTCCTATTTTTGAAGCTAGGGTTTATCGCCCGTTTCTTTTAGTTACCAGTGCCATGTTAGGTTTTCTGAATAACTTCTAATTTTGTAACTCAGAATTTAATTTAGATGCCTTAATCAATGGAAGAAGAGAGAGAGAGAGAGAGAGAGAGAGAGAGAGAGAGAGAGAGAGATGCATGGACAGAGTCTTCCACAGTAGAACTTGGGGTTGCCGGTTGTAGTTTTCCGGTAAGCCAAATAAAGGCATAATTAATATATATATATATATATATATATATATATATATATATATATATATATATATATATATATATATATATATTTGTGTGTGTGTGTGTGTGTATAACTGATTCACGAAAGTTAGGAACGTAATAAATAAAGATATATGCCACGAAGGAAAATAAATGACGGAGTAACCGCGAGACCTTTCGACGTTTAAACGTCCTTTACTAAGCAGATGAACTGACATACATGAGGAAAAAGACAATACGAGAAGATTCGTATAACTGACAGATAGGGATTATAAAGAGATTAGTACCTAGAATCCGACACACCTGGAAGATGAGTAACCTTCCCAAACAAGCATAAACAACGGGTGCAATTAAAGTTTAAAACAATCATCTCTGATACAAGGACAAGACAATTAAAGGATTATAGGTGACAGCTATTCAGAACTTTGGTAAACAAAAACCATATTCGCAATACATATTCATAATACATGTTAGACATACATTACAACGAAGAAAACTCTAAGGCAACTAATTTTTATTTAAGTCTGTAATTATATCTTTGAGGTCATTCTTAAACATATTATCAATACAAGGGTCTAAATGAAAAAGGCCACGACTAACATTGAAATTACAACGAAAAGTAAGTTGTATTAAAGCTGATTCTAAAAGATTTCGTGATAAGACATCTCTTGACCTTGCAATTACTGAACTACCAACCCAATTTATTCGGTGGTTGTTTTCACTTAAATGAATGAATATTGCATTAGATGTTTGCCCAGTTTTTACAGAATATTTATGCTGGCTTAACCTTACTTCTAAGCCCTTGCTCGACTGTCCGAGATAAAATGAGGGACAATCCATACATGGAATTTTATATATTATGTTGCTGCTTTCTCTGGGGCCATTTTTTATTAACATCCCTTTTAGTGTGTTATTATAAGAAAAAACAAGGTTGACATTAAAAGATTTTAACAATGAGTTAATGGTTTCAAATCCGTTAAAATAAGGCAAACTGAGAATGTTCTTAGAATTTTCTTTCTCCGTGTTACCTACACTATAAAACTTTTTGTGGGCTTTATTATAACAAATATCTAATATATGTGAAGGATAGCATAAATCTTTCCCTATTTTTCATATGTATTCAATTTCTTGATCCAAATATTGGGGACAGACAATGTGCAATGCTCGTAAGAACATAGAAGAAAAAATTGATATTTTTATGTTAAGATGGTGGCCTGAGAAGAAATGAACATAAGTTAAGTTGTTGGTCGGTTTCCTATAAATACTGAATTTACATTGAAATGGTTCTCTATGTATCAAAACATCTAAGAAAGGGAGGCAATTGTCTTTTTCTAATTCTAGAGTAAACTTAATCGATGGTATCTGGTTATTTACCGCTTATCTCATATCTAGTATTATTAACCACTGAATCTTGATTTTCATAGTTATTTGATACCATAATTCCCTCTCAGTAGCAATGATGCTCTATGGAATACAATCTGAAATATAAAAAAAAAAACTAAAGAAAAAAATTATTACACTCCAGATAAAACTGAAGAAAACGAATTGTAATCGTATCGCCCGAGTTTGGTTGCCAAAGGTTAAAGAGAAATGGTGTTTGGGATGTCACCAGTTAAACGACTGACACTTGTTTAAAAGCTTTCGGTGTAAAAGTTTAGGCAGTTTGTGAAATTGCCTGGAAATAGGCCTTTTGTTTATTTGGTAAGTGAGAAAATTTGTGGTTGAGTAATTATTTGTAATTATGTTCTAGGTAACACAATATATTGAAGAATTATACAGAATTTGAAAGTGTTTTCTTTCATTAAGCGATTATCATAAAAATCATGATTTTTAAAAAAAATGCTGGCTGTTATTCGATGATTATTATAGTTATTATATTTGGGGGTTTTTATGGAATTTTTAAATGTATACATCAGGAACATTGAAATTCATATAAGAGATTTATTAATCGATAGGCTAAAATGAATGATATACATTTTATACAGCATAATATACCCATGATACAATATTTTCAACATACGCGCATACGTACATACATACATACATACATACATAGCATAGATATACATATATATATATATATATATATATATATATATATATATATATATATATTATATATATATATATATAATATATATATATACACGCACACACATATATATACATATGTATACATAACATACATACATATATATATATATATATATATATATATATATATATATATATATATATATACATATATATATGTATATATGTATACATATGTATATATGTGTGTGCGTGATATATATATATATATAGATATATATATAATTATATATATATATATATATATATATATATATATATATATATATATATATATATATATATATATATATATATCTATATATGTATATATAAACAATCCCCTCTACTAGCGGCAGACCACTTATCCGCAAAACATAACCAACTGTATTTCAGAATTTGTTGCGAATTTTACTTTCTAAAAAATAAAAAAAAAAGCGCCCTCCAGTAAAAGTGTCCCTTTGAATTCGCATTTAAATAAACGAGAAACCTGATCAAGAGCCGTGTGAAATAACCTTTAAAGGAAATACTGCGTGTTTGTTGCAAATACATTGAACATTTTCAAGTTTTATTTTATTCCAAGACAAATTCTTATGGTTTTATGTGCTTGTATTTCGATAATGTTTGTTATACTTCTTTTTATATTTTGTTAATCATATGTTTTAATACATTTTCCCCTTCATCAGCAATTTATTTGCAATATATAATTGAAGATATATGATTTAAAATTTACAACTATACCTTGAAAATTGCAGTAGTACCATGTTTTTTGAGACAAAGAGAGAAAGCGTCAGTGAACTTATAATGTAAGAGACATAATGAGAGACACCATTATGGCAAATATTTATTTACACACACGTTAAAAAAATAAAAAGCAAGGCTTCCTATATATATAATATATATATATATATAATATATATATATATATATATATATACATATATATATATATATATATACATATATATATATATATATATATATATATATATATGTATATATATATATATATATATATATATATATTATATATATATATATATATATGTATATATGACCCTAAATATTATATCATATATATATACTATTATGTATGCCCTCAAAAATATATGCTATATATATATATATATATATATATATATATATATATATATATATATATATTCGCACAAATATATGCTGCTCTCGTCTCTCTAGTCTCTAAACATAGGGATCAGATTGCAATCCACTGGAGTGTAGTGACCCATACCCG
>NC_061098.1:55539527-55544527 GCF_015104395.2 Macrobrachium nipponense | reverse complement strand
ACTGGTTTCGACGGCAGCGTTATTCAATAACCGATATTCAAGAAGATGGAACAGACTTCAAAAGGTAATACGCTCGGTATTTTTCCCTATAAAGTTTTAATTAGGTTTCGTAAATCAAAAGGCTTGTGGGGTTTGGTAGGGGGGGGATGTGGGTGGCGTCCGTTGCTGAGGTTCAGGATCCAAGTTTGCTAAGTTACACATTTTAATTAGCAGAAAGTTTCCACCTTAATAAACAATTACGAATCGTAAGTTGTGTTCGTCTGTATCATGCTTGGAGTATTTCGTAGCTCTTCGGTTATTTTATAAAACTGAGACTTAACATATTTTCTAACTAACAACAAAAAAAAAAAAACCTTAAATATAGAAAATAAAACAGGTATGACAGTATGCGCAACCCTCAGTTATTTCAACGGATTTTTTATTGTGCTCATTGATGCCGTATATAATTTTAATCTTTTGAACTCCTATCTCAGTGATTAATGCATTTTAGATCTATAATGATATTACAAGCATTTTTTTTCTATAAACATACTGCGTAGGTAATTAGATAACAAACATGAAGCAAATTAACGTATCTTTTACCTACAGGGAACTGGATCTGGTATCGGATTTTGAAAGATTCATCTGCTTTTATTATTTTTATGGGGTACAAGGCACCATGAGCGTGTATATATACACCCTTAGTGAAATGTTTGCCCCGAACAACTTCAAAAAAACTCTCATTTAAAGCCTGACTTGGAAAGAATTACAAAAGAACAAACATTCAAAAATATCTCAACAATAGCTCAGTGATGAGCTGCATCAATGTGAAGGCTTTCTGGCTGACAGAAATCAAGTCCAGAAAACTTACCGAACTTTTTCAGTCAAAGGCCACAGATTGCAGGTTGTAGCGGTAATTGACGAAAGAATCTCAAAACCAGAGGAAGCTGTAACAAGAGAGCAATCAGAAGTGCTCAGAGGGGCTGGAATATGAGAGAAGTAAGCTTTAGGCTTCTTTCATAAGTGCTGGAACACAAGGGCAATCATTCTTAGGCTTCTTAGGCTTAGAAATCAAGAGAAGGGGAACCGTATTGGATGTATGCTCGTCCGACACGTTACTGAGGTAAGGGATTTAATGCTATATTCAATCTTTTTTTTTATTTTGTGTTGCAAGTATTTGTAGATGAAAATACCAATTAAGAATATTTCTCTCTTCAGAATGTTCCTTCCATCATACTTTTTTTTTTCTTATTCATTCATTCAAATCTTATCTGATGAAAACAAATAAAATTTAAGTTGTAAAATCGTTGATCATCCCAGCCTATGAACGTCTTTTTTTCCTTGGTCAGAATTAAATAAATTGATATAATGCAAATTTTTGATTAGGAAGATATAAATCAAAGATATATATATATATATATATATATATATATATATATATATATATATATATATATATATATATATATATATATTATATATATACATATATATATATACTATATATATATATAGATATAGATATATATATATATATATATATATATATATATATATATATATATATATATATATACATATCTATATATATATATATCTATATATATATATATATATATATATATATATATATATATATATATATATATATATATATATATATATATAATGTACCCTTGAGAACTGTATCCATGAATTATCTTTTTTTTTCATTAAGAGGATGTGATAGGCTGTGACAGTCTTAGAATGTAGAGGTTATCAATTGAAAGTGACAAGACAGCTCAGCTTTGGAAATGCTGACATAACTTCCTTGGGTGGCGCGATGCTGAAAGTCGCTGCCTAAGCAGAACAGACTCCATCCTGTGTCTCCATTCGGGGAGGATGCAGATATGCTTTCTGAATCCGGTTTGGGGTTGATTCTTGGGCGTGAACAATGATCTGTATAATGACGACATGAACTTGTGACAAAATTAGTGACGACACTTATCTGGGAGTGTCTTGTGTGTTAATTCGTGCTTGCGTTCGTGCGAGCTATTTCCCTACATAATGAGAGAGTAAGTTAGCCTTCGATAGTGTTTTTGGTTAAGTGTGTGTAATCTGTGTTGAATGGGTAGGCATACTTATTTTTTAGCCAAAAGTGTGGCTTAACTATATTTTGAATATTTGTTTCAAAGATGTTCTATTTCATTTGACTTTTGATTTTGATTTATAATCTTTGGTTATCGATGTGTTCTCCTGTCTTCTTATAGGCAGATCTGGAACAAAGGGGAACTGATCTGATATTGAGAAATGATGCTCCGTGATGTTACTAGACTGTGCTATGACTTTCCTAGTTTAATGACTAAACTAATGTTGATTTTTGTAGAAGAGGGATGGAGTGGGTTATCTGAGTTCAACCTTTCATTTAATCATTTTGTTAAGAACCTGATTTAATTGCCTTAGGTAAAAGAGAGAGAGAGAGAGAGAGAGAGAGAGAGAGAGAGAGAGAGAGAGAGAGAAAAGAGAGAGAGAGAGAGTGCCTAGCTGCATGGTCATTGCTACCAACATAAAATGTACTGAGGTTGGTACCTCGGTAACATATATATATATATTATATATTATATTATATATATATATATATATATATATATATATATATTATATATAATAATTATATAGAATTATATATATATATTATACATTGAATAAAAAGGAAAAGTAAACGTGAAAAGAAAAGGGAATTATAGTTGATATAGGATAAAGAATAAGAGGTAATAAAATTATTCTTACATATAGAGAAATTTAATGAATAAAAATTGTTACAGTGAAGAATTAAAGTAAATAAAGTTAGCTAAATGAACATTTTGGGAAATCTAGCAATAATGCAATGCAGTTCTACAGAGAGAACATCTGCAAAAGCACGCTGCTTGTTGTCATCAATTTCAATGGCAGCTGAATAATTAATCTTTCAGGGTGGTGTGAAATGTAATTTTTCAAAAGCAATTAGGAGCGGTCATTAATAATGAAGTCCTTTAATATCAATTAATTTTTTAGAAAGACATGCTAAATTAAACATCAATTGTTGTGAGATTTACCCTTCTTTTTCACTTTTTACTGGGAGGGGATGTATAACCAAATTTATTATTATTATTATTATTTTTTTTTTTTTTTTTTTTTTTTTTTTTTTTTTTTTTTTTGCTCTATCACAGTCCTCCAATTCGACTGGGTGCTATTTATAGTGTGGGGTTCCGGGTTGCATCCTGCCTCCTTAGGAGTCCATCACTCTTCTTACTATGTGTGCCGTTTCTAGGATCACACTCTTCTGCATGAGTCCTGGAGCTACTTCAGCCTCTAGTTTTTCTAGATTCCTTTTCAGGGATCTTGGGATCGTGCCTAGTGCTCCTATGATTATGGGTCCGATTTCCACTGGCTATCCCATATCCTTCTTATTTCTATTTTCAGATCTTGATACTTATCAATTTTTCCCTCTCTTTCTCTTCACTCTGGTGTCCCATGGTATTGCGACATCAATGAGTGATACTTTCTTCTTGACCTTGTCAATCAACGTCACGTCTGGTCTGTTTGCACGTATCACCCTATCCGTTCTGATACCATAGTCCCAGAGGATCTTTGCCTGATCGTTTTTCTATCACTCCTTCAGGTTGGTGCTCGTACCACTTATTACTGCAAGGTAGCTGATGTTTCTTGCACAGGCTCCAGTGGAGGGCTTTTGCTACTGAATCATGCCTCTTTTTGTACTGGTTCTGTGCAAGTGCCGGGCATTCACTTGCTATGTGGTTTATGGTTTCACTTTTCGTATTGCACTTCCTACATATAGGAGAGATGTTATTTCCGTCTATCGTACTTTGAACATATCTGGTTCTTAGGGCCTGATCTTGTGCAGCTGTTATCATTCCTTCAGTTTCCTTCTTTAGCTCTCCCCTCTGTAGCCATTGCCAATTGTCATCGCTGGCTAGTTCTTTAGTCTGTCTTATGTATTGTCCGTGCATTGGTTTGTTGTGCCAGTCCTCTGTTCTTTCTGTCTTTCTCCTGTCTCTGTATATTTCTGGGTCTTCGTCTGTTTTTATTAGTCCTTCTTCCCATGCACTCTTTAGCCCACTCGTCTTCACTGGTTTTCAGATATTGCCCCAGTGCTCTGTTTTCGATGTTGACGCAGTCCTCTATACTTAGTAGTCCTCTCCCTCCTTCCTTTCGTGTTATGATAGTCTGTCCGTATTTGCTCTTGGGTGTAGTGCTTTGTGTATTGTCATATGTTTCCTGGTTTTCTGATCTATGCTGCGGAGTTCTGCCTTCGTCCATTCCACTATTCCTGCGCTGTATCTGATTACTGGCACTGCCCATGTGTTTAAGGCTTTTAATCATATTTCCGGCGTTGAGTTTTGACTTGAGTATCGCCTGAGTCTCTGCATATATTCTTTCCTGATCGTGTCCTTCATCTCTTGGTGTTTTATATCTCCTCCTTCCATTATTCCCAGGTATTTGTATCCTGTCTCATCTATGTGTTTTGATGTTGCTCCCATCTGGTAGCTTTATCCCTTCAGTTCTCGTTACTTTGGCCTTTTTGTATGTTGACTAAGGCGCATTTTTCTATTCCAAACTCCATCCTGATGTCCCCAACCAGATACAATCCTTACAGTCTGGATTAGGGTATCTATTTCCTTGATGCTCTTACCATACAGCTTGATGTCGTCCATGAACATCAGATGGTTGATTCTGTTGCCTCTTTTCTTGAGTTGGTACCCGGCATCCATCTTCTGTAGTACTTTTGTCATGGGAATCATGGCTACTACGAAGAGTAGTGGGGACAGTGAGTCGCCCTGGAAGATCCCTCTCCTGATATTACCTCTGCTAGTCTTATTCCAGCTTGTAAGTATTGTATTCCAGTTGCGCATTGTATTTTTGAGGAAGCTGATGGTATTTTCCCTCTGCCCCATATATTTTCAGGCATTCTATTAGCCATGTGTGTGGTATCATGTCGAAGGCTTTCTTATAGTCTATCCATGCCATGCTTAGGTTGGTTT